>NC_060283.1:17413049-17468262 GCF_021613505.1 Equus quagga | reverse complement strand
CACCCTGTCCCAGTCCTCTCCAAGATCTCCGGCAATCCCTAGCCCCACAGGGCGGGCAACAGCAGCTGGAGCTCACTTCGCCCTCTGGGATTCTCTCCGGGACTTTCCCGGGGCCGTGAATGCTGGGCGTGGCCCCTCCACTAATGGCAGACAGAGAGTTTTCTCTGCTGCCCGGGCAGAACTCTGGAGCTTCCCCTCCGGGGCGCAGAGCCGGCCTCTGGAGCTTCCCCTAGCCCCAGTCCGCTTGGAGATCTCCGGCAATCCCTAGCCCCACCACGCAGGCAGTGGCAGCCGGGAGACCTCCGTACCCTCAGCGACTCTCTCTGGGACCCTCCGGGCACCGTGAACACCAGGCGGGATCTCCCCGCCAATGGCGTGGAGAGACTCTCCCCGCGGGCCCAGGTGTGCAACTCCAAAGTTTCCCTCTGAGTTTAGGAGTAATTGCGGGGGGTTTAGGTAGGGTTCTGGTCACCTGTTTCCACCATCGCTCCTCTGTTGTGTACTCGCTCCTGCCCTAGATGTGTGTTGATCTTCTGGGGGCATCCGTTGGAAGAAAGCCGCTTGTGGGTACTAGGCTGTTTGGTCGGGGTCGGAGAGTTTTCACCTATTTCCACATCCTCCTGGAGGAAAGTCCGTCCGCCTTCCGATGTATAGTCACGTGGGTCTCTCAGACGTCCTGAGATGCTGTCTGGATATCCTTTGTTAAGCGATAAGTGTCCAAATAATTGTATACTTGAAGGGGGAGAGACAAAGAGGACTACTCACGGCACCATCTTGGATCCCCCCCAAAGCCATGCATATTTATATGATTATACTATATGCTAAAGCAGCACTTAAATTCATGAAGGGTCTCTTTCGATGGTATGTTTATACCTATATTTATGTGTATCTCTCCCCAATCTATGTATTAATTATAAAGACAAAACGTTTATCTCATTAAATATGAAAGGACTGGCTAGCAATAAGATGTGGATCAGATTGATCAAATTAAAAGAATAATACCCACTGTTGGTAAATTTGTGGGAAAACAGGTCTAGCTAATAGAGGTGTAATTTGTCTTCATATTTCTGGAAGGCAGTGTAATAGTAAGTGTCAAAATTGCTTAAAATGTTCCCACCACTTGATACAATGATTTTAAGACTAGATATTTAAGGAAATAATAAAAGTATGCAATACGTAAATTGTTTAATTTTTACTTACCAAAAAGTGAAATTTCTCTAAATATATTATAACTGTTGTTCAGTTATGTCATGGCTCTTTAGTAAATTACTAAGTAGCCATAAGAAAGCTGAAACGTCTAAATTTTTTGATATTTAAAAATGTTCACAATATAGCAAATTAAAAAGAGCAGCATGCTAAAGAAATTATGTAGTAAGAAATTATTTCTGTAATGTTCCCAACACATGTTATGACCTGTAGATCATATACTCACACAGAAAACATACTCAAATTGTACGTGGCAAAATGGTCACAGTAGTTATATCCTTGGGGTGACTTCATGGTTGATCTTTGCATCCTTCTTTCCTTTTCATTTAAATCATTCTTTACATTATGGACTATACACTATTTCAAACAAATTTTATTTCAATTTCATATGTATATTTCCATTTTGCAATGCATTCCATGCTTATGAATATTGATAATTTTTCATGTTAAGATCCCTATAATTTATGCTTATCTGGTGCCCACATGGATATTTGTATTCCTGATTATTTACCACTAGAACCAACTCCATAATTCCACATTTTTTGAGAGAAATCTTCCATTGTGATACATTCTATAGGTAGACTAATTTATTAACAAGTTTAAAATACTTGTCTAATTGAAGGCAATTGTCTTCAAAATAACAAAACTAATTTACAAAATTATCATCAAATTTTAAATAAAAATCATAACAAAGTTTTCCTTCTGTATCAATAGTTATGTAGCAAATCTTCAGTTTTAACCTGAAACTCAATTTTCCTTTGGCTGGATAGTTCTCTAAATGTTCAGCATTTTAAAATTGAGAGTAGGAAATCTGAAATTTACCATTTTAAAAAGTCTGTTACTCTTTAACAAATATGATTTTTTTAATACATTGTCTTTTTTGATCCTTTGACAGTACTGATATCTTTTGAGTTAGCAAGCTTTAGACCCAGCATTCACATTCGGGCATCTAGAATCCAGGGAATCTCTCTTTCAAAGAACAGCTGTGGCACATTGAATGTATAGCCTGCCAAGACAGGAGGTTGTGAATTCAAGGACATTAATGACAATCTTTTTGGTATATAGAACACAGAGGCAAAACATGCTACATTAACTTTGTGAGAAAACAGGGAGCCACTGAAATGTTCAAATAGTAGGTAAATGTGTTTAAAGAAAATGTGAGGAAAGAAATTTATGAGAATTGTGGATCAGACCAGTTCAGCATCTCTATGATCTATCAAAACATACGTACAGTAAAATCAAAAGTGGACTCTGGCCTAAGGCAAGGTTTTTAAGAAATAATTTTACTTGAATATATATCTCCCCTCCCTGGGCATTAATAGCATATTTCTAGTCTTTGGTTGTTAACTATTTGAATGGTCCCTAGATAGAAAAACAATATTAAATGATATGCATGAGTTGCAAACTCAAAACCATTGTCCGTGTACTGAGAATTGTAAAATTATTCCATTTATTTAAAACATATCCATACATATCTATATATTGTCTACATCACAGTTACCAGCTGTGTGTGGTAATTATTTATAAATTGCACCCTCAAGTTCATTAGTAGAGTTGAAAATAGAATTGAGGTCTTTAGGTTCATAAAAGAAAGAGAGATGATATGCAAATGCCTACCATTGACTATTACCCTTTTCCATGTTGTTTAATCCTAAAAAAGACTCCAAACTGAGTAACATTTCTTCATTTAACTGATAAATAAACATGTGAGAGCCCACACATAGTACAACGCCATGTTTGGGACCTGAGAACATTCTTTGACTTCAAGGCTCATGTTATTTTCACCAAGCTATATTGCCTGCTGAATTCATTGTGTCATAAGCTGTACCTTAATCAATAATGACCAACTTACCCAAGGTTTGCCTAGTGTAACTGCATAGGATCCTTGCGACTGGCAAAGTGGTCTCTCAAGTTTCAATTACTTTGCGTATAGTTGTTTCCAATGTATAATGCACCTATTAATTTTTTTAGATAACCAGAAAAAAGAATATAATGAGGTCTCATAAGCATAAAAAAAGCAGTTAATTTAAAGAGTTAGTCTTTTGAAAGGAAACCAGTGTTCTAAGTCCATAGAAGTCCACGTTAAATCCATGACATAGGTAAAGTTAAGATGAAGTACAATTCTCATTAGTAAACACAATTTGTTAAATGCTATTATAATTTTTTTCAAGAAATTAGCAAATCAAGAAGAAAATGTTTATACTATGCATCTTCACTTTTTTTTACTTTTTATTAAGATTATGATAGTTTACAACCTTGTGAAATTTCACTTGTGCATTATTGTTTGCCAGTCATGTTGTAGGTGCACCTATTCACCCTTTGTGCCCACTCCCCACCCACCCTTTCCCCTGGTAACCACTAATCTCACGTGAGAAATTATTAATGCTGCCAGAGAATCCTGAACCGGGGATTCTGGAGGGGTGGAGAGTCTGCAATTTTGTCCCCGTTCTGCCTGTAACTAGTTATATATACAGATAATGGCTTTTGATGCAATTCTTCATTTCAGAAATGGAAAAATTGGTACAAATTCTTAAGGACCAGAGAATTAATTATTTTAACACATTTCCATGTGAAAAGCAAAAGAACAGGGGTAAATTTTTATGGTTAGTTTTACATCTGAAGTCTCAGTGTGAGTGAAAGTCTTTAGAAAATGTCTTTATGTAGTGAACAGATATATAGAAATCACATATTTGATAGTTTCTTGAGGAAAAATGTTAGACGATGAAGAAAATTCCATTTTTATTTATTCAGTCACTTTCTTAATTTCATGAACACAAAAGTCTGTTTTCTATAGATGACAACTTTTTTCAGGGCATCTTTCACCTCCTTGTTCCTAAGGCTGTAGATTAAGGGGTTCAACATGGGAATGATCACCGTGTAGAAGACTGAGGCCATTTTGTCTGTGTCAAGGGAATGGTTAGAGCTTGGCTGTAAGTACATAAAGATCAGGGTCCCATAAAATATGGTGACTGCCAGCATGTGGGAGCCACATGTGGAGAATGCCTTGCGCCTCCCCTCGGCTGAACGCATCTTCAGGATGGCAGAAATAATGTACATGTAGGAGACAAAGACAACCAGAAGGGAAGAAATGAACATGATACCAGCACAGGCAAAGATCCACAGCTGTTTGGAATGAGTGTCTGAGCAAGTTAGCCTCAGGAGAGGCATGTCATCACAATAGAAATGATTAATGATATTAGAGTGGCAATAAGAGAGGCTAAAGGTGAGGGTGGCATGAAATAGTGCGACCAGGAAGCTATAGCTGTAGGGGACAGCCACAAGCTGGATGCATATTCTTGGGGACATTACAGTCATGTAGAGCAGAGGATTACAAATGGCCACATATCGGTCATAGGCCATGGAAGCTAGTAGCAAGCACTCAGCTGTCATGAAAGCCAGGAAAAAGCCTAACTGAGCAGCACATGCATTGAAGGAGATTACATTTTGTTTGTACAAGAAATTCCCAAGCATTTTGGGTGTAATGACAGAAGAGTAACAGAAATCGACAAAAGCCAGGTTGCTAAGAAAGAAGTACATTGGTGTGTTGAGTCTTGCATCTGCTCTAATGACTAGGATTAAACCCAGGTTGCCTACTACTGTGAAGAGGTAGATGGATAAGAATATCACAAAGAGGGGCATCTTCAACTCCTGATGGTCTGTGAGGCCCACGAGAATAAATTCTGACACCTGAGTGCAATTTATCTGGGCCATGTATCTTTGGTGCATCTGGATAAAGAGAGAAGAATGAAATCCAGTTGAATTAAATTAAATTTAAATCTTAAAATTCTGAAAAAGTTTTATTGTTAATATGAACTTACTAATAGTAAAATTATTAGTGTCTTTAGAGTCTGGGGATGTGACAAAGAGCAAAATAAGATATTTTGTGGGAAAAACTTACTTCTCTCACACAAATCGATTGCATTTATGAAGTTAAGAGCTGAACAAAGATTCAGTCCACAGTGGCTCTCTGCTGGAAATTCTTGTGTATTATATTATTTCAAATTTAACGTTACTTTTTGAAACTTCAAAACCATTGTTTCTGTTGAGGAAACCTTAACATTAGTAACATAAAGGAAAATGAATCTTCTACGGTAACATCCCTCTGATAGTCCTGTCATCGTGCCTGTGTGATGCAAACTACATTGCTGCAATGCTGACAGATGTTGAATGCTCTATTTGTCTATTCTATAGTCATTTCTTAGTGTGGAGAGGTCACCAGTGGTACCTACACAATCTTTATAATTCTGTTAATAATGCACATACTAAGAATGGGTAACTTTATGAAAGGCACAATGCCATGCTTTCTAGGTGTTTAGTTCATTTCTTATATGCCCATCTTACAGAAAAGGAAGAGAAGTCTGATACATTAAGCGCCTGAATTAAGCCCAGACACTAGGCTGCAGCACAGTTAGAATTCAAACTTGTGTTTTTCTGATGCAGGAACCCACCCACTATAGTGTTCTCTAGATACCCAAATTATTCTATCATTTAATGCTTAAATTTCTCCAACTGTTTCTTGATGCAGTGTTTCATAGATATGTTTATACGTAAAGCATTAACTTGCCTGATCGAATACAATGAATCACTCCAAATATAAAAAGATTTTGCTCAATTAGACTAAAAAATGGTATCTAATTTCTAATAGATCTATGTCAATTTGCATGGCTCTTGCTACTTTATTATTTACTTAAAAACATAAGATTTGGATTATTTTTGTATTCATTTTTAATTCACTATTGTATTATTTTAATTGGAATGTCTTCATATGTTTTACCTATTTTTTGAACTGTTGTTTATAACTGTAATATGAATATCAATATAACATTCATTTTAGGACAAGACAACATATATAGAAATAATGATTCTTGTTACTAAATCCCATAATGTCATGTCATTTTCTCTCTTTCTTTTTTCACACAAAAAATTTAAAAAACAATTTTGAGAAAATATAAATTGCTTTATACACACTGGAAATTAGACTTGGTATAAATATTTCACAGATAAAATAACTCATATTTCCTGTCTTTTCAATGATTAATGGCTCTTATATACTCCAACTTTTGCTAAGGTCATCTCAAAATTATTCGTATTATTGATTTTTTTGTTTGCTTTAATTTAAGATGTTTATTTAGCAACAACTTTGTGTAAGTTTGTTCTAGATGTTTTATATTCCATCTTAGAACACTGATGCACAGATAGATTTTCAATATCTAATGATAGCAATGCTGGCATGGAGGAAAATGTAGACCTGGGAAAATTTCAATCTCACATATGCTAGCTTACATATAGAGAAATGAAGTCCCTTATGAGAGAAAAATTAAAAAAGGAAGAGACAATCATGCATTTGTTTATACAGCTACTCAGACTAACACCCTTCTCTTGACGAGTGGCTTTAGGAAATTTTTTTGGCCGTGACCCACTGCAAGAAATATGTGTAATAGATGTCATCAAACACATACACATGTCTAAAATGATAGCTTCACATCTGGACGTGAGAATGCACAGATCCAGAAGGATTACAAGAATGCACTACTATTTTCTCTTAAAAAAGAAATTCAATTTCATTAAAAAAAATGGAAGGCTATGATGTACTAAAGTGTTTTAACCATCTAGTAATGTTTCCTTAGGAAAGTTTATCTCCATTCCATTCTCTACCCCAAAGCTACCCCTCACTGCCACCAGCTCAGGAATGCAAACAGGCTCTGCTTACCTACAACTATCTCCTAACAGAAACATCTCTGGCTCCTCAGACATTTCTTTTCTGATAAAAAGTATAACTTTTCTCCTTGCACTTAGTACCTACACCAATCATTTTTATTCCACATTATTTTTATGATTAAATATGTGTGTATATGTTTATGAAAGTGTGTATCTGGGTGTATATAAATATATATGTGTGTGTGTATACATATGCATTTATATACTCAAAGGTATATGTTTGACAATCAAGTGTCTGCTAACACAGAATCAGAACTATAGTGAAATTAATCATCTTTGGAGAAAGGCATATTATTTCCTTTTATCCCTCCAGACCTTTCTGCACAGCACTGAGCATTAAGTTTGTTGTGGTTACATGCCATCAACTCAGCTCTGACTCCTAGTGTCCCTATGAATGAGAGATGTCCCCAATGTCCTGTCCTCAACAGCCCCATTCAGCTTCTGTGGACTCACGTCTATGGCTTCCTTTTTGGAGTTAATCCATCTCAGATTTGATTTTCCTCTTTTTCTGCTGCCGTCTACTTTTCCCAGTATCATTGTCTTTTCCAAATAATACTCTCTTCTCATGATGTGCCCAAAGTAGAACATCCTCAGTTTTATCCATTTTGCCTCCAGAGATAGTTTAGGCTTACTTTGCTCTAGGACCCACTGTTCATCTTTCTGGTAGTCCAGGATATCTGTAGAGCTCTCCTCAACACCATATTTCAAATGAATCAATTTTTTCCTGTCAGGCTTCTTCACTGTCCAGCTTTCACTTCCATTCATAGTGAGTGGGGATATGAGGGTGTGGATAATCTTGGCCTTAGTCTCTAACAACACTTCCTTACATTTGATGACTTTCCTGATGCTCTTATTGATGCCCTTCAAAGTCCCAGTCTTCTCTTGATTTCTTGGCTAGACTCTCCACTTACATTGATGATTGAACCCAGGTTGACAAAATCTTTAAGAATTTCAAAGTCTTCATTGTCTACATTAAAGTTATATAGTTCTTCTATAGTCAGGATTCAGCAGGTCCTCAGAAAACACTTGGTGAATGGGACTGAATTTTCTATCCTAACTCTTTATACCATCAAGCTTTCTGTCCATAATCAGTTACAGTCTTACACGATAGTTGGCCCATGCATTTAGATTCTTCTATCCTAATGCGACATTAAAAACTTTATTTCCTTATCATGATAATGATCTTTCTTATTAAAAGGCAGTATGGCATGACATTTAAAAAATATATGACCCTAGAGTTTGACTCATGGTGATGCCATGTATTAGTAATTGTGTCCCTTAGTCAAATTATTCAAACTTTCTTGGCTTGTTTGCTGAAATATAAAACACAGACAATCTCCTTTTTAAAGAGGAAATGTAAAATTTCCATTTGTCTTCACTTGTTCTGTTATATCTATGAGAAAGGAAAAGCAGTGGAATTTCTAGCACATTTAGCATTTCTGTAATTAACAGTTGCTTTTCTAATGATAGATAACTATTGAAAGGTGAGATTTTGAGATTTAAGCCAAGCAGGATATAGCAGAAAGAAATATAGTACATATTCATTTATAGTAGAAAGGTCAAAATTGGGAGAACTGTATTTTGATTTGGCTTTGTTACTCTTTAGTAACATAAGTTTTAGCATGTCAAAAATCTAGTTTGTTCTTCAATTCCCTAACCTATAAAAGGTGCTATTTTATATCTAAAAGGATTGTGAATATTAAAAAGAAAATTATTTACCCCAAAACATGGCAGACACAAATGCATTTAAAAATAATGATGCTCCCCTGATACATTAAAAGGTACATAAACATAGAAGGCGATGTAATCACTTTCAAAATTCACTGGCAGCAGGGTAGACAGTGTCACGGGTCAGAGTGAGATACTTCCAGGACTTTAATATGGAGGGTACCAAAAAAGAAAAACACAGAAAATCCTTAACTGTTGGATGCAGATAGCTATAAATAATATATAATATAGCCTTTAAATTAAAGACAGAGAAGAGTGTCTTACAATTTTAGTTTCTCAAATAAGTTCTCAGAAAAGAATAAATTAAGAAAAGAGAAGTGTATAGCCTAATTGATATATTTTGTTATATCAGGAAACAAATGAAAGAATACACCAGGGGAAGGTAGATGTTCTCATAAAGCATGGGAAGAAAAATCAAAAATAATTTTTCAGTGTGTATGTATGCATGTTTCCACCACATTCTATGGGTAAAGAACATCCACTTTGATGATAATCTAATAATAATTACATTAATTAGAATAATCATTTTGCAGTCCTAAATTAAAATATGCCTTTAGATACTTCGCTACTTTAAGTGCTTCTCACTATGTTCGTCTCTACGTGAATGAAGCATTGGAGAGAAAACTCCTACTTATCCTTCAAAACCTATCAAAATCCCACCTCTCCTATAAAGACCTCCCTGATTTCTAATTTCCATGCTGTGACACCCACCAGTTTTCATCTCTGTGTTCCAGAAACATTTTATATGTAACTACTTAAGTATCATCTTACATTTATAGCAGCCATCTGTTTACATATTGCTTCTCTTGATAGAATGTAGACTACGTGTGTGGAAGCCATGACTTTTTCATTCATTTCCTAATGTAGCCCCTTCTAGATGCTTGGTAATGGGGAAGCAAAAATTAAGTATTGGAGTAATATTTTGACATTTATTTCCCTTACTCATAATCAGTGTTCTTTATTTATATCTGAATATTAAGTAATATACTGATGACTTGATTTTAATGTGCTCACCTCTCATCCCAGGTAAAATGACTAGATTTTACAAAAATGGGAATGGCAGTTTTGACATAGATTACAATCCAGTCAATTAAGTGTCTGACAGTTCCGGATGGTCTAATAGAGTCTATCTTTGGGTTTATAATTTAGTCTATCTCTATTCTTTTATTGCAAACTAATAAGAAATATATTTCATATAATGACATATATGTACATAATTGAAATAAAATTAGAGGAAACACTCTTTACCTTTATTTCAGAAAATGCCACCTAAAATGTTTTATTCTAAAATTGATTGCATTCTAGTCTATCTCATTTTTTAAAGACCCAGTTAGATCTCAAGTTTTAAATACAGTCTATGAAACTACCTGGGTAGGATGTGTTCCTATTTCTTCTGCAAGTGCGTTTCAGGAGCAAAAAGCTGCACAGTTTTGTCAGTGACTCTATCTCAAGGGATCTTTCTTAGGAGCATGATACAATTAAGATCATCAGAAAAATTACATTCGACACCCCATAGGGATCCTAAGGAAGGCTGGAGATCAAGTAACTATCAATTAACTATTCTCTGGTTTTGCAGAACCACACCTCTGCAACTCTTTCTTTAGTTTGGCATTCTCCCAAAGTTCCCTAACTTTTGAAATGCTATTATTTGTTTATTATTGTTTTAATTATCCATGGTGGTGGTGTTGTTGCTTAGTGACAGGAGTTTTACTTATCTTTGAAAGAAAGATAAGAATTGCCTTGTGAACTTTCTTACAACATGTCTTTCAAAGAACTGAATAGAAAACTCTCCCAAGAACCTATCCCTGAACATTTAAGACATAATGCTCTCTCTTTGTCTTACTCTTTGAAATGCTCATGAAGTATTTGTTTCCTCTTCCAGGTTTTCTCTGGCTGTTAGTACTTAATTTCCTTGCTGACCTTGTCTATAGAGCATTCTTCTAGATTGTTTACTTAGCCAATCTGTGGCCATAGTGGAGCTGCACAGGAAGAATATGTTTTTAACAATTATTGTGGAACAATGCATCTGCTATAGACTAAGTTGTAATCCCCCCACCCCACCTGCCACCACCAAAATTCATATGTTGAAGTCCTAACCCCAGTGTGATGGTATTTGGAGATGGAGCCTTTGGGAAATAATTTGGGTTAGAAGAGATCATTAGGGTGGGGCCCTCCTAATGGAATTAGTGCCCTTATAATAAGAGACAACAAAGCTCAATCTTTCTTTCTCCCCTCCCACACATTCTAAAAAAGAAGTGGTCATGTGAACACATAGTGAAAAGTGGATGCCTAGAAACCAAGAAGAGAACTCTCACCAGAAGCCGAATTGCCAGAACGTTGATCTTGGACTCTCCAGCCTCCAGAACTGTTAAAAAATAAATTCTGTTGTTTAAGCCACCCAGTTTACGGATTTTCTTATGGCAGCTTGAGAGGACAAAGACAACATCTCTGTGGAAATGAAATAATCCTCTACACTAAAAAATGTTTTGTCATTGGGGGAGAGGAAATAAATTATGGAATTATTTCCTCTTTTCCAATATAATGCTTTTTCTATTGTCTTCTCAGTAATTTAGTGAGCCCAGCAATCAGCTGAGGATGCACCAGATACCCCAGATATATCTTCTAGAGGATCCAAATAGACAAGAAGTGAAAAATACAACTGTGTTTATACACAGTGACCTTAAAATATGTAAGTGAGAGGATCTGTAAGGCATTCGGTACAAATCCTGGATTCCAAAGCAAGAAGAAGCTTACATCCCCTGGGACTCTGAATTTGATGATGGATAAGCAAAGTATTGTGAATATGGTTTGCAGGAAAACAGGGGTGGACTTGCCTGTTTCATATACTGACTTTGAATATAGTATTTGCCACATAGTATCATATGAAATAAATTCCCAACTATAACTCTACACTTCAGTATAATAAGCAGGAAGTATCAGTATCTAGAATTTTTTTGTGAGTGATGCATTAACACACCTGGTTCACTGAAGCGGAAAAAGCAGCAATTCCTTAGCAAACACAGCCTGATATGACCACATTGTATCAGTGTTAATCAGAGTATATGTATAAGCAGTAACTATGTTTGAAATATTAAACAGTTATTTTATAAAATGCAGTACTTAGTTTTGTTTTAAGCTTGCAAACATACATAAATGCCCTACTCTTGCTATAAAATGCCATGACTTGGTACCTGGTATTGGGATATTGGAAAAGTAACTAAGAAGAAATCTTCTATACATTTATGAATATAAATAAATTAAATTGAATTCTAATGACAATGGAAAGAAGTTATTAACCACAATTTGTTAAGCTTGTGTTTTTATAAAGTTTTTTCAAAGTTAGTTTTATATACATTATTAAGGGCTCTTCCCAGTGAATGATTTATCCTCTCATTTCTTAATCTTTAGAGAAAAGAGTTCTGCAGAGTTGATCAAAGTTTGGGAGAAGGGAGAGTATTTGAGTAGAAGACACACAGGGAAACTTTTAGGGTGAAATAGCTGTCCCACATGTTACTGAGGTGGTAGTTACTTGACTCTACTCACTTGTTGTAAATGCATAGAACTGTACATTACGAAGAGTAAATTTTATGAGTCAACTAATGAAAAGTTAACCAGCAAATGCCAGGAAGAAATCCATACTATGATAAATGTATCTAACTGCCTTATAAACGTATGATTTGAACACACTGAGGGATTAACTCACTTAAGTAACTTTGGACAGTGGTGTTTTGATTAGAAACTGTAAAACTATAGACAAAAGGAACTGTACATAAACTCTGTATCATAGTCTGAAAATTTGTTTCTCATGGAGGTTTGAGTTAACAACTCTGAAATTGTTGTATATTGGAGCTGAACAAATAATTAAATGGTTTTGAAGTCGAGGGGCCCAGGTGTCCCACTGTTGGAGAGGAACTTTACAGATTAGCATGAAATTAAGTCTACAGTGAATCTTGTGATACTGGATTAGAGTGGATGATATCAGAATGAACTCACATTTAGCTTAATATGTATACAGTACTCTTTCCAATCCTCCACTGGAGAATGTTCCTCAATATTGTGTTTTTCACGTGTGCAGAGTGAGTTTTGGAATTTATTTTTTCTTTTACTCCCTTGATGTTCAATTTAAAGTCCAGGAGAGCTTGAAAGAATGTTTCATGGCATCTCCAATGAGAAAGTACCATCAGGATAATTTTATCTCACATTCCCTCTTGAGTTGTCACTTAAGAGTGATCTGTGAGAACTTGGGGCTTGAACCTTTACAAGTAAAGTAAATATGTTAATATAGCTGTTTAAAAACTCCCTCATATTGTGGAATAAATTATAACAATTTATGATAACTTTTGACAATGGAAATCTTGGTTCCCCAAGCATGTCATTAAAATTAATCTCATTTCAATAACTTACAAAATCAAATTTTAAATGAGACTCCTACCACAATATTCACAAGTTCATGTTTTCTCCAGCAGTGTTATTAAAGAAAAGTTTTACTTGTGTACATTTGGAAAATAACAATCACATTCCAAGCAATACTGGCCATTCAGATCTCAAATTTTCTAAAAGACAGCATTTTCTTTTCAATGTTAGAGTTTAGAAATTACAGGATGGTAGAAGCCATAGTGGACCTTAGATTCTCATGAGTGCTACTTCAGTTAAAATAATTGTTTACAATTGGAGGTCCAAGTGGACATTGATTGTTATAAGGAATGGAGGAGCTTCAACCATGGGGTAGGAGTATACTGATGAGAGAGACCTCCAGTAGCAAAGCAGTGCTCCTAGGATGCCTATGAGAAAGTGAAAATCAGAGAATTATTTGGCTTCAGGGGATGATAGATAGTACTTACTCCCACAATTTTCAGACAATGCTTTGAATAATAATGTAATCCTGTGGAGATGACTCAAGGGTTGCTGAGTGACCTAAAGGAAGATGTCTGGAAAATGTGGTAAGAAAAATTGGGCAAAGTTTTGTGCCTAGCGCCTCATTCTACCAGAGTAGTTGTAATTATTATTGTTGTTATTATTATTAATAATAATATTAAGAATTCAATTGTGAAAAAAATAATTCTGTAAAAGAATAAAAAAGACATACACCTAGGGGCTGGCCCTGTGGCCGAGTGGTTAAGTTCGCGCGCTCCGCTGCAGGCGGCCCAGTGTTTTGTTAGTTCGAATCCTGGGCGCGGACATGGCACTGCTCATCAGACCACGCTGAGGCAGCGTCCCACATGCCACAACTAGAAGAACCCACAACGAAGAATACACAACTATGTACCGGGGAGGCTTTGGGGAGAAAAAGGAAAAAATAAAATCTTTAAAAAAAAAAAAAAAAAGACATACACCTAGAAGAATCTCAACATTTACCAATAAGAAACTCACACCTAAAGAGGAAAATAATGGATTACCAAAAGTAATTCAGCTAGTCGTTCTATCAAGAGTCAGAATTCCCTTTTTGATTTTAGGATTTCTTAATGCCTGGTAGTGTTTTGAGCAGTAATAGGATTCTGTGGGGGTGACTCAGGGAGTGCTGCAGAGTGCCCTGAGAGGAAGATATCAGGAAAAATGTGTAAGACAGACAATTCAGCAAAGCTTTGTGCCTGCCACCCCAATCAGCCAGAGCAGTATGCTGATTAGTATTATTTTTTAGGATTAATTTGGGAACAAATTAGTTCTGTGAAAAATAAACATATAAATAATAAACAAACAAAATATGTTTTAGCACAGTATTGTAATTATTCCCATGAGTAGATGCAAGCCTAGAGAGAAAGAATAATAAATTTCCAAAATGTCGTTCATGTCACGTGGTTCTATCAGGGGTCAAATCCATGGTTCCTGATGGCCCAATCTGTTCATTTGTCTTTCTTCTCCCAGAATAAAGATGCCCAGGTGTTTGTGCTAGAGAAAATACCAGAATTGGTTCTATATAATGGTACATTTTTCAGATTTTTATTTTTAAATTAGAAGTCCATTTTCTGATAATGAAGGGAAGCTGGGCATGCCACAGTAAGACTCAGATACCTGAATGATTTGATGAATATCAGATATTTTTAATTTTGTTGTTGTTGTTAGTAAACTAAAGTACATCCTTTATTCAGATTTTCTTACTTTTTACCCAATGACCTGTTTCTAATCCAGGATCACATCCAGGAGAGAACATGGCATTTGATCCTCAAGTTTCCTTAGTCTCCTCTTGGCTGTCACAGTTTCTCAGATTTTTCTTGCTTTTTATGACATTGATATTTTTGAGTTGTACGAATCAAGTGTTTTCCAAAATGTCCCCCAATTGGGCTTTGTCTGATGTTTTTCTCATGATTAGATTGGGGTAATAAGTTTTGGGGAGGAAAACTGTGGAAGTGAATTGACATTCTCATCACATGGCAACAAGAGTACATATTATCAATGTGACTTATCACTGCTCGCCTGAGGGAGGGTTTGTCAGGTTTCTCTGCTACAAAGTTACTTCTCTATCTTTTCCATACTACACTTTTTGGAAAGGAGTTTGCTATATGCAACTTAGATACAAGGAGTGGAGGGTTCTGCTCCCCCTCTTTGAGGGTGGAGTATCTACATAAATTGTTTGAAATTCTTCTGCCTGTGGGATTTGACTGCTTTTCCCTATTAATAATTTATTCAATCATTTATTTATATCGGTATGTTATCATGGAAACATTTCACACTTGAGATAATAATTCAGCTCTGAAATTCTACTTTATTTTGTTACTCCCATTGTCCTGCCTTGGCCATGGGAAACATTTTCAACTGGCTCCTGTGTTATTTTGACATACTCCATTCTTGTCTGTCTTTCTTCTATGTCTTTCTCTTTTTTCTCTTTCTTTTCTCTCCTTCTTTCTCTCTTCTGCTTTCCTTTCTTTCTTTCATTCATTCTTTTTTCTTCATCTATCTCTTTCCTTCCTTCCTTCTTAACTTCATTTCTTCTTTCCTTCCTCTCTTTCTTACCACTTCCTTACTTTCAGACACTATAATATGCTCTGGACTCATTCTGTACATTTCCAGTCAATTCCTAAAATCAGTCAAATCTCAAGAGAGCTCTGGTTCCTTACATTGAAGAGTATTATTAGAATCTAATATCTGGGCAGTAGATATATTTGTTGCTGGTGAGATGTCAAGCTTCTAGCCCTTATTAGCTAGCAGAGCAAGGAAATATATATGTGTATACTAACTCATGTGGATATACATATCTATAACTATTTCATTTAGAAACCTTGGTATCTGTATTAAGCTGTACATGACTTCATGCTGATGACTCTGACACTGATCCATTATCACACTGATCATTCTGGTTTCCTCTCATTGCTATTCTGCAACCTCCCACCCTAACAGTGATAAACTTGGCCCCCAGTAAATGGATATGTGCCATCCATTTACTTGTTTAATTCCAGTATACATGTATAATGGATCCAGAATTATTAAACCATATCCAAATGAGAGCTAACATTGTAACTAGAATACAGGACTACATACGGTCATTTCTGTCTTACATACTCTACTCATTTCTAATGTTACTTAGGTCAATACATTTCACTCCACTGCCTTCATGGAAATGTTTCACACATTTTTAATTTGGTAGATAGTTTTGTCACTTTCTGCACTCCATTTTTGATTCCTCTGACCTCTTAAATGATTTGTTTTAATATTTGCATTCATTAAGATTTACACTTTTGCCCATAAACTTCTATGGGTATTTGAAAAAGGCAGTGTCACATATCCACCATTAGCATTTCCTACAGAACTGTTTCACTACAGTGAAAAATAAAACCCTTGTGCTTTACCTATTTAACCCTTTTATTTTACCATTGAACCCCTGACAACCACTGATCTGTTTACTATCTCTATAGTTTTGCCTTTTACATTATGTCATATAAAAAGAATATTGTTGGCTTTGCAAGCTAGTTTCTTTCTCTTAGAAGCATGCCTTGAAGATTCATCAGTGTCTTTGTATGGCTGGATAGGTCAATTTCTTTTATTGCTGAATAGTGTTCCATTGTATGGATGTATCACAGTTTTTTTACCCATTCATCTATAGAAGTATAT
Source organism: Equus quagga (assembly GCF_021613505.1). Lineage (NCBI taxonomy): Eukaryota > Metazoa > Chordata > Mammalia > Perissodactyla > Equidae > Equus > Equus quagga. The sequence goes on along the minus strand of NC_060283.1, from coordinate 17,451,567 downwards.
TTGGTTGCTTCCAGTGTTTATCAATTATGAACATAGCTGTAATAAACAAAATTTTATTTTGAGTAAATCAAATCTTTTGGGTAGATACCAAGAATGTGGCTGTTGAGGTGGTCATGAATACCTACAGATTTGCTGATAGACATGGGCTGATTTGTTTGGAGTAGGGCTTGAAAAAACTCATAATCAGAGGTATTTTCAAGCCAAACATGATCTCAGTGATTTGTCTCCTAAAGCCCAAAGTTGTAGACGGTGTGAGATCACAGTGCTGGTTGGTATAACCAACAGAGTATCTGAAGAGCTACAGATTTAATAGAGTGCTCATGCTCAGTATCTTCCACCATTAAATAGATGCAAATTAAAACCACAATGTGGTTCCACTACATACCCTCTAGAATGACTCTAATCAAAAGGACTGATGACATTTATGTGAAGTGTTAGGATGTGAAGAAACTGGAACACTCATATTGAATGTTTCAAAATTCTCTCTCTAGGCCCGCTATCTGAGGGTCTGAATGAAATCGAGTATATTTTCTGGGATATTCTTCATGTACCAGGTACATGGTTAGTATAGAGGTTCAATTATTTACTTACTTATTTATTTTTCTGAGGAAGATTCTCCCTGAGCTAATATCTGTTGCCAATCTTCCTCACGTCACAGCCACTGACAGACAAGTGGTGTAGGTCCATGTCCAAGAATTGAACCCAGGCCACTGAAGCAGAGCATGATGAACTTACCCACTAGGCCACCAGGGCAGGCCCAGGTTCAAATATTTTTAGTAGATTAATTTCAAAGATGGATTATTCTGCTTATTCTTTGGAAATGCCCAGCATGGTTACATTCATTTTATAAATGATACTCCGTTCATATACTATCACATAGATTTACTCAATTCTGATTTGAGTCTGAGATATAATATAGTTGCCTCTATGCGTTCAAAGTTGTACAGTTTATTTTGGTGTACAATCACTGATAAAAAAATCTATCAGAAAACAGAACAAGATATTTTGCAAATCAATTAATTTTTTTTCATCTAATGATATAAAGAATTTACATGAACATGGTCCAGTGAATGCTTAATATTATCACAATAGAATAAATTTATTACACACTAAAGAAGAGTCATACTTAGAATAATGAGAAAGGAAGAATTTTAGAGAATCCACAAAGTTTATCAATCAAATTGTACCCAGGATGAAAGCATATCCAATGATGGTACTCTCAGTCTTTCATAAAAAAAGTTGCATAAATTGCATCAATTGAAATAGAAAAAAATTCAATATAAATTTTGCGGATATAAAATCTGATGTTTCTGGAAAGTAGGTATCAGAGCAGGACAATGCTATTACACCAACAATGTTGCAGAAAAAATGATTAATTACATTGGAAGAGCAGTAAGACATAGAGAATACAGCAGATGAAGCCACCACAGCTGTGGAAAAGCTATAAAGGTACGTGAGGGATACCAGGAGAAAGCAGACCCGCTGAGATACAACTACCATGTAGAGCAGGGGATTGCAGATGGCCACATAGCAGTCGTAGGCCATCACAGCTAACATGAAGACTTCAGCTACAATGAAAACCAAGAACACCCCCAGTTGGGTGGCACATTCATAGTAGAAGATGGTTTTCTTCTTTACGAAAAAATTTATCAGCCTTTTAGAGGCAATAACAGTAGAATTGCCAAAATTTATCATAGCCAAATGTCGGAGGAAATAATACATAGGGGTCTGAAGTCGAGAGTCAACAATAGTGAGAGTGATGATGATCAGGTTCCCCACCACAGTCAGTCCATAGATGACCAGGAAAACAAAGAAGAGTGGAATCTGGAGTTCTGGACAGTCTGAGACACCTGTGAGGATAAACTCAGTGACCCGGGTGAAATTTCCAGGAGCCACGTGAGAGTTTGGAAATTCATCTGTTTGGGGAAGGAAAGAAGAAGTGGTTACATCATTTGGAGAATTCTTGTCTAGAACTGGCATTAGATGGCAAGGGCAATTCCTTGGGTAAGAAGTCCTGCAATCATGTATTAATCTGTTATTAAAGTTAAGGTTCGGGGCCGGCTCAGTGGCCGAGTGGTTAAGTTCACGTGCTCCGCTGTGGCAGCCCAGGGTTCGGATCCTGGGCATGGACATGGCGCTGCTTGTCAAGCCAAGTTGAGGTGGCGTCCCACATCTCACAACTAGAAGGATGTGCAACTACGATATACAACTGTGTACGGGGGGGGGGGGTTGGGGAGATAAAGCAGGGGAAAAAAAAGTTAAGGTTCTAGGTCTAACATAGAAACCTCACAACAGTTTGGGAGATAGAAAAAGTAAACGTGGTAAACTAAATAGATCATTCAGCATCATGTATGTTTTGAGGATTTACTTCCTCACAATTTCATTAAGTTATGGATATCTTACTGGCTTACATGACTTGCAATAGAAGCCATGATTCATTTCTTATGTCTCTTGCATTGAGTGTGAGAAAGACTTGAAGAATTGTATACCTCAAATAATTCAATGTTGTTTCTGATTTCTTAATTGAGATTTCTTGCTTTTTCTCAAGAATACATGATTTAGCCACAATCCTACTCCATTTTCTTTATTTGATCTTACTATAACTTCTATTCGATGTGCATTGAACTTGAAATTCTACCATCCATGTATGTTAACTGCTTTTTTCAGACAAAAATACATGGAGATATGTCCTCAAGTGTATTTTTCAGTTTACTGATTCTCTTTTCAGCTTTAAAAAATGACATCTGTGAAAATATTATCATTTTTGTAATTCCGTCACACTATGCTTTACTGGATTCGACTTCCTTTTCCTTCAATGTAACTCTTTTTCTTCTTGCCCCATAAGTTGATGAAATTCCTTATATTGTTTCCACTGTGTTTTTGCTTTAAGCAGTATTTTTATTTATATAATTTTAAAAATTTATGATATATATCTGGCCTTAATTTTTAGTTGACTTTTCCTTGATATTTTTTCACACTTTGATATTTTTTGTTATGTCATAATATTAAACACACTTATTTTTATAGTTTCTATGATAGTTACATTGCATATATTTGCCAAAGAATCAGCATGTAATTATAATATGTTCTAACATTTTTCTAGATATTTTCTTTTCTAAGATGGTCACCTGCTCCTAACCAAGCCTATTAGAGTCCATTTCCATTCACAACGGATAGTTCCAATGGGGAGACCTGGACCAAAGAAAGTCTTGTCATAGTCTCTTATCTGAAGATTTGTAGTTGAGTTGCAGAGTGTCAAAACTATGTCGTCATTTAACGTCCGATCTACCCATTCACAAAAATTTATGTATACATACACGCAAAATAATAATAAATTAAGGAGCAAGAGGAAACTTTTGGAGATGAAGGATATGGTTATGGCATAGATTGAGGTGATGGTTTCAAGGATGCCCACTTATCTCCAAACTCATCGAGTTCTGTACATTAAACGTGTTCAGCTTTTCGTATGTCACTCTTACCTCAATAAAGCTCTTTTTTAAAAAAAATTATGTATCATGAATGACCTAATTGTGAAAGTCCAGAGTTACTGACATGATCACTCCTAAAACAAATGATAAAATAGAAAGAAAAATAGAAAATTATTCTGCAGTGAGAAAAAAGAATGAAGCAACAATGCAAACAGATTCAGAAAAATAAGACCAAAATAGCTTTTAACAATTGAGTATATGATATCAGTTTGTTTCCAACACCAAACATCATCCTTTTGCTAAGTTCCATTGAATCATCCTCCTAATTATTTACCAAGTATTTGTTGATTTGCTACTTGTGCCACGCAATGTTCAAGTTTCGGATAAATTATTCATTCATCATGTCTTGGACCTTCTATTTTAATCACAAGGAAGAGACAAGAAGCTGGTAACCAAACATATAAGCAGATTATTGTAAATTGTAGCAAGCAGAATAAGAAAATTTAACATCAAAAAGCATCAGGATAACTGGGAGAATTATTTCACATGGTATGTTAAGGGACGGCCTGTCTAAGAGGGTGATATGTGAGCCAGAACCTAAAAAATGGGATGGAACCAACTATTTAATAAATCATAGGAAGAACATTTCAAGATTCCAGACAGGAGTGTATTTCTTGAAAATGCTGCTCTACAGTAGAAAAGACGTTACATTATTTGTTTGTTTGCTTTTGAGAGGAAATTTAACTGAGCCCAGTGTCACTAGATAGTAATGAGGAAGTGGAGAATTACTAGAATCAGATAATGTGGGTCACAATAAATATTTGGATTTCATTTTAAGTAAATTGTAAGGCATTGATAAATTTTAAGGTAGGTGACCATGATCAGCTTTTAAGTTTTAAAAACATTACTCTTGCTATTATAATGATAATGAATTATAGGGTTTAAAGGGTAGAAATTATGAGTGAAAATTTAAAAACTGAGTCAAGTTGTTGTTATAGGATTCCCCATATAATATAATGTTGACTTGGGCCAAAGTGGAGAAGCTGGTGATAAGGGAAATAAGATACACTCAACGGTTGGAAGCAGAAACATGATATCTTCAACATAATTCATACTATGAATTATGTGAAAAACATATGAGGGAATGACAGATGAGGGGGTAGATCAAGAAAGACATTAGTGATTTTTTTGCAATTGAGTCAATGGCCATGACAGTTTCTGCATTTTTAGAGGATGTGATTTAAGATGGAGTGATGGTTTTGAACATGATAAGCTTTCAGTGCTAATGACACATTTAAACAATCATTTAGGCCAGCTAATATTTATGTCTGGAGAGCCTAGATGTGGTTAGGCTTGCAAACTTAAGAAACCTCAATCTAGATGATATACTATATTTTTTAAATCTATTTCAAAATCCTTTAAAAACTTGCAACAAAAATTCCTAATATGTTCCTCAATCAATCTGTATTCTTTTCCACTGAGGGACAACTGTCTGTTTTGAGATTGTAACGACTTTTTATCCCCAAGCACTACACTAGAGGATGTTGCTTCTGTGCCCCCTCCCATGCCTCTGTCTTGTCTTGCCTTCTCTGTGTTTACAATTTGATTTGTTTTTGTGTGAGGAAAGTTGGCCCTGAGCTAACATTTTTTGCCAATCTTCCTCTTTTTGCTTGAGGAAGATTGTCCCTGAGCTAACATCTGTTCCTCTATGTTTTGCATGTGGGATGCCACCACAGCATGGCTTGATGAGCTCTGTGTAGGTCCATGCCCAGGATCCAAACCCATGGATGTGGGGCCACTGAAGCAGAGCATATGAACTTAACCACTCTACCACTGGTCTGGCCCCAAGTGTATTTACAATTTTTAATATTTTGTCTGCAGACTTCAGTCTCTCCATCATCTTCGTTAGCAAACATATCAACTATCATCCAAAACTAATGCTTCTAAATTACACCAGCTCTTCTATTTCTGCTGAAATTTAATGTATTGCTGATTCTGTACTTTATTTTAAACTGCAATGATAAATTTTAACAAGCAAACACTGTAAATCACAAACACACATACAGCCTCTAATTTTCCCTTTCAAAGTTCCACATGTTATTATATGTCAGTTTCCATAAGTACTCTCTTATCCTAAGCATCTTCCTCTTCCACTTCCTCAGGTCAAGCTTTCATTAAGACTATCATTGACTGTTGTATCCTTCTTGGTCTCCATGCCATGATTCTCTCACATTAGCTGGTAGGCAAACGACAGTCACTAAGCTTTTGGAGTAATCAAGATATGTAATCAGAGCTATTTTTTTAGGATAATTGAAATATGCATTAGCCTCATTCCCAATGCATTCCACATTCAGGTCCATATCACCTTTCCAGTCATACAACCCTACCAGGCACACATTCAACATACATTTTCGCCTCTGTCCCTCTACATCCTTACTCATATTAATTGCTCTGAGATTACTCCACTTACTTTGATAGGTGGCATGTTATCTAAAAAAAGTCTGCTCAACATTTATTTGTAGCAGTGACCCCACACTATCAGAAAGTGTAAATGAACATAGGGTCAAAGGAGGCTGACAAACTTGATTTTGGAGAATTAAAAAATGTCATTCCTGATTATACCTTAGATATTAACAATCTTCTTATGAATACTAATGAGTAAAGGGAGGGTAAAAAGATAGTGCGTTGTCTTCAAATTAGCACAAATGTTTTATGGCTAATGATTAATAATAATAGCATTAAAAAGTGCTTATTAATGGGGCCAGCCCCATGGCAAAGCAGTTAGAGTGCCAAATGCTCCACTTTGGCATCCCAGGTTCATGGGTTCAAATCCCAGGTGCAAACCTACTCCACTCATCAGCTGTGCTGTGGAGGCATCCCATATACAAAACAGAGGAAGACTGGCACAGATGTTAACTCAGGGCTAATCTTCCTCAAGCAAAAGAAGGGGAGGATTGGCAATAGAATTTAGCTCAGAGCGAATCTTCCTCACCAAAAGAACAAAAAAAGCATATAGAAATATTTTCTATGTACTTCTATGTACTTAGAATGCTTATTATAAAATGATGAGGCAGAATATGAAGAAAATAAACTTAGTTTTGCGCATCTTATTTTAGGTCTGTGGAACCAAGAGCAGCCAGAAAATGAACATTTTCTTCTGGGTTTTATTTCCTCCTTGAGAATGTTATAGAGGCTCTGTTCCATCACGCTAGGAATCTATGGGTCTGCATTTCTTAAAATCTTCCTCCTGCTTGTGCAGTGACTTCCCTCAAATAGAAGTCCTTCTTTTTCAGATCTTCTCAACTAAAATGTTGACAGATTATTTTACTATAAGATATGTGGTTTATCTAAACATGTTTCATCATTATATTGATTACTTATTATGCTTCTATATATACACTTGCCTGAATGTTTTCAGAGTTAATTGAAAATTTTCCTGAGAAAATTAGTGATCTAGAATTATATGCTCAAAAAAGGAGCATCATTTGGAATTTGGGTAGTTGTATGTCCAGCTTTCTTTCACAGGATGCTCTATAACACATGCTATTTTCATTTTAGATAATATTGCTGAAGTAAAAGTATGATATCAACAATCTCAGTGAGCAATAATCCTATATTTCAGTAGTGATATAATTTATTTAAGTATACAAAACACAATGATAGCAGTTCTAATTTGGAAACATAAAATCTGTGTCATTTTTGGCACCCTGTGTTGTCCGAAACAGTTATAAATCTTGAAAAAAAGCCTTAGTTTAAACACTGTATTATTTGTTTATATACAATACCCAGTGCCTTCCAAAATGAAAGAGAAGTGACTCATTTTAAGGTACAGTTTTCAATCATTTAAAGGTCATAATACAAAATAAGATAAATATTTTCTGCCCACCTGTTTCAAGATAATCTGTTTTAAGTTCTTAGGAAGAACGTCTATGTTGCAGTGGCAAGGAGGGTTGCCATTGATGGTATTTATGCAAAGTGTTAGTGAGGATGTGAAGAAACTGGAACACTCATATTGAGTGTGTTAACATTCTCTCTCTAGACCCTCTATCTACCTGAGGGTCCAAATGAAATCAAGAATATTTTCTAGGACATTCTTCATGTACCACGTACATGCCTAGCTTAGGGGTTCAAACTTCTTTTTCAATTCTGAGGAAGATTCACCCTGAGCTAACATCTGTTGCCAATCTTCCTCTATTTTCTGTGTGAGCTGCCACCACAGCACAGCCACTGACAAGTGGTGTAGGTCCATGTCCAGGAATCAAACCTACACCACTGAAGCAGAGCATGCTGAACTTAACCACTAGGCCACGAGGGCAGGCCCAGGTTCAAATAATTTTAGTAAAATAATTTCAAAGCTGGATTCTTCTTCTTCTTCTTTGGAAATGCCCAGCATGGTAATGTTCACTATATAAACGATACACATTAATTTAATATCACATTGGTTAACTCAGTTCTGATTTGATAAGTCTTCGATATAATATGGTCACCTTTACATATTCAAAGTTGTACAATTTATTTTGCTGTACACTCACTAATCAAAATCTATCAGAAAACAGAACAAAAATTTTACAAATCAATTGAATCTTTCCTGTAATGATGTAAAGAACTTACACAAACATGGTCCAATGAATGCTTAATATTGCCACAATAGAGTAAATTTATTAGACACACTAAAAAAGACTCAGAATAACGAGAAAGGAAAACTTTTACAAAATCCATGAGGTTTATCAATCAAAATGTACGAAGAAGGAAAGCATATTCAATGACGATACTCTCAGTCTTTCATTAAAAAGTTGTATAAATTACATCAATGGATATAAAAACAAGTTCAGTTATATTTTAGCTGGCGTTCAGGATATAAGTTCATTGGTAGTATATATGTTTTTCATTCAAATATGATATTTAAAAAAGTCAAGGAGTTTTATTTTAAATATATTTGTCAGTTTAATTTTGCTGACTTCACTTTAAGAAAGTTTTTAGCCATCTGCAACAACAGTTTTTCAAAGTTCATTGACTAAACATACCCAGGAACAAAAAAGAAGCCAAAGAATAAGAAAGATGGACTTACTTCTCTGATCCATATTCTGTTACTCGGTTTTAACTCATTTAATTTTTTTCAAGTTATATCTCTCCTGAATGTTAGAACTATTTCTTTCAATCTACCTACCTACATACTCTTTTGCAAAGTTAGTGAATAATGCTTTGTTTCTGTATTAACCTCATAACTCCTAGAGCTTCACTTGATTTTTTAATTCACTGCTTTCTAAATCCTAGCTCCCTTTAATTCCCAGGATTATTTGCTTGTAAAGTAAGTAGGTCGGTCACCTAACCTTTACTTTCTCTGGCATAATGGCAGCCTATCTTAAACTTCTCTTCATTTACTTATATAGTCCTAAAATCATATTGATTTAGAATAGCATGAATTTTTCAGAAATCTCTTCAAGGCAGCCTTCACCTCCTTATTTCGAAGGCTGTATATCATGGGATTCAGCATGGGGATCACCACTGTGTAGAATACGGAAGCCAACTTATCAGTATCCATTGAATGGTTAGTTTGAGGCTGTACATACATGAATAGCATTGTTCCATAGAAAACCGTGACTGCCATCATGTGTGAAGCACATGTGGAAAAGGCTTTTTTTCTTCCCTCTGATGACCGTATCCTTAGAATGGACAAAACAATGTTGAAATAAGATGTTACAACTATAACAATGGAAAAAACCAAATTTGTAGCTGCAGATATAAAAACTACTGTTTCTGGAAAGTAAGTATCAGAGCAGGACAATGCTAACAGAGGGACAATGTCACAGAAAAAATGATTGATTACGTTAGAAGAGCAATAAGACACAGAGAATACAGAAGATGAAGCCACCACGGCTGTGGAAAAGCTATAGAGGTATGTGAGGGATACCAGCAGAAAGCAGATCTGCCGAGATACCACTACCATGTAGAGTAGGGGATTACAGATGGCCACATAGCGGTCGTAGGCCATCACAGCTAACAGGAAAACCTCAGCTACAATGAAAACCAAGAACACCCCTAGTTGGGTGGCACATTCATAGTAAAAGGTGGTTTTCTTCTTTGCTAAAAAATTGATGAGCATTTTAGGGGCAATAACAGTAGAATTGCCAAAATTTATCATAGCCAAATGTCGGAGGAAATAATACATAGGGGTCTGAAGTCGAGAGTCAACACTGGTGAGAGTGATGATACTCAGATTTCCTGCCACAGTCAGTCCATAGATGACCAGGAAAACAAAGAAGAGTGGAATCTGGAGTTCTGGACGGTCTGAGACACCCGTGAGGATAAACTCAGTGACCCGGGTGAAATTTCCAGGAGCCATGTAAGAGTTGGGAAATTCGTCTGTCTGGAGAAGGAAAGGAGAAGTGGTTACTAACTCTTAGGAATTCTTTCCTAGAACTGGCATTAGACAGCAAGGGCAATTCCTTGGGTGAGAATTCTTGCAATCATTTATTAATCTGTTATTAAACTTAATGTTCTAGGTCTAATATATAAACCTTGCAACCATTTGGGAGGTAGAAAAAGTAAATGTGGTAAATTAACTAGATTATTTAGCATCATGCATATTTTGAGGATTTACTTTCTCACAATTTTGTTAAAGTATAAATATCATACTGGCTTGCAAACAATAGAAGGCATGATTCATTTCTTATGTCTGTTACATTGAGGTGAGAAAGACTTGAGAAATTGTATGCCTCAAATAATTCAATGTTGTTTTGTGATTTATTAATTGAGATTTCTTGATTTTTCTCAAGAATAGATGATTTAGCCACAATCCTGCTCCATTTTCTTTATTTGATCTTTCTATAACTTCTATTCGATGTACATTGAACTTGAAGTTCTACCATGCATGTCTGTTAACTGTTTTTTTCAGACAAAAATACATAGAGATATGTCCTCAAATATATTTTTCAGTTTACTGATTCTCTTTTCAGCTTTAAAAAAAATCTGTGAAAATATTATAATTTTTGAAATTCCATCACACCACACTTTGCTGGATTCAACTTCCTTTTCCTTCCTTCTCATAACTCTTTTCCTTCTTGCCCCACAAATCGATGCAGTTCCTCATATTGTTTCCACTATGTTTTTGTGTTAATCAGTATTTTTATTTATAGAATTTTAAAACATTATTTAAAAAATTTATGGAATATACTTGGCCTTAATTTTTAGTTGACCTTTCTTATATTTTGTCACATTTTGATATTTTTCGTTATTGTCATAATATTAAACATCCTTATTTTATAGTTTTTCTATAATTACATTGCATATACTTGCCAAAGAATCAGCATGCTATTATAATATGATCAAATATTTTTCTAGAGATTTTTTTTCTCTGATGATCACCTGCTCCAAACTAGGCCTATTAGAGTCCCTTTCCAATCACAATTGATAGTTCCACTGGGGGCACCTGGCCTAAAGAAAGTCCTTTCATAGTCTCTTTTCTGAAGATTTGAGTTCAGTTGCAGAGCGTCAAGACTATATCATCATTTAACATAAGATCTACACTTTCACAAAAATTTAAGTATACATACACACAAAATAATAATGATAAATAAAGAGGCAAAAGGAAACTTTTGGAGATGGGGATATATTTATCTCATAGACTGTGGTGATGGTTTCAAGGAGGCACACATCTCCAAACCATCGAGTTATGTACATTAAATGTGTTCAGCTTTTTGTATGTCATTCTTACCTCAATAAAGCTTTTTAAAAAAAGATTATGTATCATGAATGCCTGAATTGTGAAAGCCAAGAGTTACTGACATTATCTCTCCTAAAAACAGGACAGAATAGAAAGAAAAATAGACAACTATTCTGCAGTGAGATAAAATAATGAAGCAACAGTGCAAAAAGATTCAGAGACGTAGACTAAAATAGCTAACATTGTTGAGTATATGATATCAGTTTGTTTCCAACACCAAACATCTTTCTTTCACTAAGTTTCTTTGAATCATCCTCCCATTTATTTACTTACCAAGTATTTGTTGATTTCCTACTTGTGCCAGGCAATGCTCAGGTTACAGATAATTATTCATTCCACACCTCATGGGCCTTCTATTTTAATCATAAGGAAGACCCAAGAAGCTGGTAACGAAACAGACAAGCAGATGATTGTAAATTGTAGTAACCACGATAAGAAAATTTAACAAAAAGATGCATCAGGATAACCTGGGAGAATAATTCACATGACATGTTAAGGGAAGTCCTGTCTGAGAGGGTGACATGTGATCTGAAACCTGAAAAATGGGATAGAGACAACTATTTAATTAATCATAGGAAGATAACGTACAGATTCCAGGCAGGCTGTATTTCTTGAAAATGCTGTTCCACAGTAGAAAAGAAGTTAGGTTTTTGGTTTTTTGTTTTTGAGGGGAAATTTAATGGAGCACAGTGTCACTGGATTATAATGAGGAAGCAGAAAATTACTAGAATCAGATAATGTAGGTCACAATAGATATTTGGATTTCATTTTAAGTAAATTTTAAGGCATTCACAAATTTTAAGGTGGGTGAACATGATCAGCTTTAAGTTTTAAAAAGATTAATCTTGCTGTTATGATGATAATTAATTATAGGATTAAAGGGGTTGAAATTATGAATGAAAATTTAAAAAATGAGTCAAGCAGTTGTTATAGGAGTCCTCACGTAAGATAATGTTGACTTGGGCCAAAGTGGGGAAGCTGGTGATAAGGAGAACAAGATACACTCCACAGTTGGGAACAGAAAAAAGATGATGTCTTCAATATAATTCATATTATGAATTATACGAGAGAGTTACGAGGGAATGACAGATGGGGGTAGATCAAGAAAGACATTAATGATTTTTTTGCCATTGGGTCAATAGTCATGACATTTTTTGCATATTAGAGGGTATGGTTTAAAATGGAGTGATCAAAGTGATATTTCAAACATGTTAAGTTTTCAGTGCTAATGAGATATTTGAATAATCATTTAGGCCAGCTAATATTTATGTCTGGAGCACATAGGATTGGTTAGGCTTGCAAACTTAAGAAACATCAACCCAGATGATATACTATATATTTTTAATCTATTCCAACATCCTTTTTAAAATTTGCAACAAAAATTCCTAATACGTTCCTCAATCAAACTGCATTCTTTTCCACTGAGGGACAACCCTCTGTTTTGAGATTGTAGCTTTCCTTTTGTCCTCAAACACTACACTAGATGATATTGCTTGTGTGTCTCCTCTCATGCCTGTTTCTCATATTGCCTTCTCTGTGTTTACAATTTGTTTTTGTGTGAGGAAGATTGGCCCAGAGGTAACATCTGTTGCCAAACTTCCTCTGTTGCTGGAGGAAGATTGTCCCTGAGTTAACATCTGTGACAATATTCCTCTGTTTTTTGTATGTGGGCTGCTGCCACAGCATGGCTTGATGAAAAGTGTGTAGGTCTGTACCCAGGATCCGAACCTGTAAACCCAGGGCCACCGAAGCAGAACATGTTAACTTAACTCCTACACAACTGGGCTGGCCCCAAGTGTGTCTATAATTTTTAATATTTTGTCTGCAGACTTCAGTCTCTCCATTGTCTCTGTTGGAAATATATCAACCATCACCCAAAAGAAATGCTTCTAAATTACATCAGCTCCTCTATTTCTCTTGAAGTCTAATGTATTGCTGGTAATATTCTTTATTTTAAATTGCAATGATAAATTTTAACAAGCAAACATTTTAAATCACAAACATATATCCATCCTCTAATTTTCTCTCTGAAAGCTCCATATGGTATTATATGTCAGTTTCCATAAGTACTTTCTCATCCTAAGCATCCTTGTCCTCCACTTCCTTCTTTCACTAATACTGTCATTAACTATTGTATCCTTCTTGGTCTGCATGCCATGATTCTCTCACATTAGATGGTAGGCAAATGACAGTCATTAAAGCTTTTGGAGTAATTAAGATATGTAATCAGAGCTATTTTTTATGATAATTGAAATAAGCTTTAGCCTCATTTCCTATGCATCCCACATTCAGGTCTATAGGACCTTTCCAGTCATACAACCCTATCAGGCACACATTCAACATATATTTTCGCCTCTGTCCCTCTAGATCCTTACTCATATTAATTTCTCTGAGATTACTCCACTTATTTGTGAGAGGTGACATGTTATCTAAAAGAAGTTTGCTCACCATGTGTAGCAGTGGCCCCATGCAATCAGAAATTGGAAATTAACATAGTGTACAATGAGGTTAACAAACTTGATTTTGGAGTATTTAAAAATGCCATTCTTAATCATACTCTAGCTATTAAAAATTTTCTTCTGAATACTAATGAGAAAATGGAGGGTAAAAAGATAGTGAGTTGTCTTTACCTTAGCACAAATGTTTTATGGCTAGTGATTAATAATAATAGCATTGAAAAGTGCTTATGCGGGGAGCTGGCACCATGGCCAAGTGGTTAAACTTCCACACGCTCCACTTTGATGGCCTGGGTTCATGGGTTCAGATGCTAGGCACAGACCTATTCCACTCATCAGCTGTGCTGTGAAGGCATCCCATATACAAAGGAGAGGAAGACTAGCACAGATGTTAGCTCAGGGCTAATCTTCCTCAAGCCCAAAGAGGGGAAGGTTGGCAATGGATGTTAGCTCGGAGAGAATCTTCCTCATCAGAAAAAAAAAAGAAAAAGCTTATGGGAGTAGTTTATACTTAGAATGTTTTTATTATAAAATGATAAGGCAGAATATAAAGAAAATAAATTTAGTCTTGCACACCTTATTTTAGGTTTGTGGAACTACGAGCAACGTAGGAAATAAACATTCTCTTCTGGGTTTTATTTCCTCTTTGCGAATGTTATAGAGGTTCTGCTCCATCAAACTAGGAATGTATGGGTCTGCATTTCTTAAAATCTTGCTCCTGCTTATGTACTAAATTCCCTCAAATAGAAGTCCTTCTTTTTGAGATCTTCTCAATTAAACTGTTGGCAGTTTATTTTACTATAAAATATGTGGTTTATCTAAACGTTTCATGATTATATTGATACTTATTATGCTTCTATATATACATTTGCCTTTATGTTTTCAGACTTAATGGAAAATTTTCCTAAGAAAATTTGTGATTTAGAGTTATATTCTCAAAAAAGCATTGTTTGGATTTTGGGTACCTCTTTATCTAGGTTTCTTTCACAGGATATTATACAAAACATGTCGTTTTCATTTTAGGTAATATTGCTGAAATAAAACTATGATATGAAGAATCTCAGTGAGCAAAAATACAAGATTTTAGTAGTGATATAATTTATTTAAGTACATAAGATACAATGATGGGAGTTCTAATTTGTAAACATAAAATCTGTGTTATATTTGGCACCCTGTGTTCCCCAAAACAGTTATAAATCGTGGAAGCAAACCTTAATCTTTGTATTGTTTGATTATATGTAATACTGAGTGCCTCCAAAATGAAGGGGAAGTGGCTCATTTTAAGGTATAGTTTTGGATGTTTTAAAGGCCGTTATGCAAAAATAACATAAATATTTTCTACTCACCTGTAATGTAGAATCTGTTTCAAGCTCTTAGGTAGAATTTCTATGTTTCTGTGGCAATGAGAATTGATGGGGCTCTATAAACCTTTGAGACCAAAACTCTAAAGCACAGGTGATTGAAGGATCTACAAATTTCCTTTTACATCCTTGGGGAAGATGCCGCCTGGGGTTGGTTCCTTAACAAGGTCTTCCTCCGGAAGTTCAACCACACACCCCGTGAGTCTTTGTTGCACTTTGGGCCTAAGTTATTGAAGTGAACTCAACTCCATGACAGCTAAGGGGCAGAGTGATTAAAGTGTGTCTCTCAAAGTAACTCATTTGCATTCAGACATTCATTATTACAAAATGCAATATTTACGAGCTAGAAACCAAGGGCCTAGCAGTGAAATTAGATCAAACTCTATCTATAAATAGTATTTTTATCATACCACTATCCTTATTTTTTTCCACTTTTACTTCAAAGTATACAGTTGACATAGTCATTATTTCAAGGAATGGGGTAAAGTGGATGCTAAAAGGAGGATGTGATCTCCAAAAAAAATAATTTTAGGCAATAAAAATATGATTTTATTCTTTTCATTATGATTGTATTTCAGATGAAAGAGGAGCATGTAACTACTAGAGAAGAGCCAAACAGAATAGTTATAAATGAAGCCCTCCTGTTATCTTCAACATGTCTATAAATTCCCTTTCACACAAATGTGTTTTTAAATATCAAATATCTTAGATATATATTTTTTATGCATGTAATGACTAGTAGAATTGTAAACTATTCAAATTTTAGTATATGCGTTGCTATAGCAAATCTATGACTAATATAATTATGTAGAAAGAAAACTGCACCGGGGCAATTCTCTTCTTGGGGGCTTAAGTCTTCTTTGCAGCAATACTTATTTTTTTGTCATCAGATATTCCTCTATAGGCCATAAATTTAAAGCTGGAAGTTGAGATATACGGCAAAACGACATTTATATAAAGTATAAATGCATTCACATGAAAGAGTAATATATATTTTGTAAGAACATAAGAACATAAACAGATTCACATTAAATATATTGGGATGGATACCTGATGGTGGTAGAGGGAACTAGTTACAGAAATAAAGATGAAGGATGTATTAGTTTACTAGTGTTGCCATAGCAAAATACCCTAGACTGGGTGGCTTAAACCACAGAAATATATTCTCTCAACTCTGGAGCCTAGAAGAGCAAGATCAAAGGGTTGGCAGGTTTGATTTCTTCTGAGGCCTCTGCTTGGCTTGCAGATGGTCACCTTCTTGCTATGTCTTCATATGGTCGTTGCCGGGTTGGTGTGTCTAGTGTCTCTCTCTGTGTCCTAATCTCCTCTCCATATAAAACATCAATCAGATTGGATTAGAGCACACCTAATGAGCCCATTTTAATGAACTACCTTTTTAAAGGCCCTGTCTCAAAATATGGTCACATTCTGAAATACTGCTGATTAGAGTTTCAACACGTGAATTTTGATGGGACACAAGACAGCCCATAACAAATTGAAATAAAAAATAACTTAAGAAAAGAGACAGGCTTTGCCTCACTCAGTAATGATAAAGTGTCATGAACTGAGGAACATAATTATTCTAAACCTCTTATCTTAGGTCCAAAAATAGTTGAAAACACGCATATCTAAATTGGATGGAAAACTTTCTCCTAGAAATCTGTTCTGCAGAAGCAACACAAATTATTAAAATACACAAAAACATTCATAAGATTATTATTAGTATGGTGAAATGCTGGAAACCAAATATATAGTTTGTAAGTTTATCAAGTAAATTATAGACATATTTTAGTATAATTTTATATATCTTATGAAACTTTGTCCATATGCATTACATAGAAATTCAAAAGCTTCTGAGAAACAAATTAAGAATAATATTTAAAAGGTCATATTGCATTGGTTTCTTTAAAAAAACAAATTATTAAGGTATATTTTAGGTACAATAAAATGCCAAGAGTGCATGGATAACATTTGAAAAATGATGTCACCTTTGCTACTACTGCTTCCAATAAGATAGCATTTACAATACCTCAAAATGTTCTTCAATGTCTCTTTGTAGGAAATTACCCAACATTATATCTCAGAACACAAATACTACGATTTCTATCACCATTGGTTTATTTTCCTTGTTTTCAAATTTCATATAAATGAAATGATATACTATGTTTGTGTCTGGTTTCTTTTCCTCCACTTAATGCTATTGAAATTCACCCACACTATTGCATGCATGTGCAGTTCATTCCATTTCATTGCTGGCAGTATTTTATTTATGTATCACCGCTCATCTTTTTACCTGTTGATGGATAGCTGAATATCTCCATTTTGTACCATTATAAATAAAGCTATCAGTAACAGTAATATACACATTTTTCTGGCCATGTTCTCATTCATCTTGACTTAGCATCATGAGGGGAATTCCTGGGATGTATGGTGATAACTTGTTTAACTTTACTTAAAACTGACAAACTGTTTTCCAAAGTGAAGTACCATTGTGCTCTCCCACCAGCAATGTGTGATAATTTCAGGAGCTGAACGCAGGAGCTGAGATGATACTTTGTATTTGGTAATTTAGTATTTTTAATTTTACCAAGACTAGTGGGTGGGAGGTAAAATCTCATTGTTATTGTAATTTCATTTTCCTGGTGACTAATACCATTAGGCTTTTTTGGATGTGTTTATTGACCATTCATATTTTCTTCCTTGAAATGTCTTTCCAGATGCTTTCCCCCAGTTTTAATAAGTTGCATTTTCCTTATTGATTTGTAGAGAATATTTATATATATCTTGGATCCCATTGAATTATTTTGGCTTCTTAGCTGATAATCTATTGAACATATACATGTGCACAAGTTTTAGACTCTTCATTCTTTTTTTTTATTTTTGGGATTATAGGTAAGATTTTTTATTTCTGTATTTTGTATTTTTTCAAATTCTCTGAATTGATCATGTATCACTCTCATAAAAAGAAAAATGTTTGCTTAAAAATCCACTGAAATTTAACAATACATACAATATTTCATTTTTGGTAACTTCTATTACATTTTTCAATTTATATTTAGTTAATAATAATGGTCTCATTTATATAAACTTAATACATTAGAATTTAGAAAACCTCTTGATAATTCATAATATTTCTACATCGTTGAGGTCTCTAAATCAATATCTGAAAGTGTACTGTCCATAAGTATAATTTATTAACCAGAAGTGTACTAAATAATTAATAGATCTTTGAAAATTTTTCAAAAAGAATTCATTTATTTATTTATGTTTCATTTGTGCTCTGGTTGTTTTTTTGTTTTTTGTTTTTTCAATTTTATTTATTTATTTATTTTTAATTGCAGTGACATTGGATTATATAGCTTTCGGGTGTACATCATAATAGACTCTTCATTCTTTTCCATTGATCTATTTAGTATCTTTATAAAATATTGCGCTATCTTGATTACTATAGATTTGTAGATAATCTTGAAAACAGTATTATAAATTCCCTAACTTTATTCTTTTTCTAGATGGTTTAACTATTCTAGATCTTTCCTTTACTGTAGAGAAGCAGATGTAAAGCCAGACATGGGGACCTTGTTTGTCTTGGGAAGAGGAAATTTTCCCCCCTCCCCCTCTTGAATTCTTATGGCTGGACTAATTATAAAATTGACACAAGGCCAGATCAATGGGGGAAAAAAAATTGATACGTGTGCACTGGAGAGCATAAAAGATGATGCTCAGAGAGGGAACACAGCAGGCAGTTTATACATTTTTTTACACAAAGTAACAATGAATTTGTGAGGATTTGACCGGACAAAGAAGCTTTGCTTTGAGTGCTTAACTAGTGAGGGATTTAGCAGATTTTGGGTTTGGGGTGATAAATTACCAAAGAAGTAACAATGTTTGTTTATATAGCCTTCTCAGCCCTGATTTTCCCGCTTCAGTGATAAAAAATGTAGAGAAAGCAACCTTTCACATGCGGGAATTATTTCCTGATTTCAGGAGGAAGAGAGAGAGGAGGGTCCAAATGTCTTTTCTTTTTTCGTGGACTGCTTCACAAGTAACTTTAATTCATAGCAATCCATATTCCATTGTGGGATACTTTCAGGTGGCCTGCCCTGGGCCTCAATAATTGTATTCCATGTGCTTAGGTCCAGAACTGTCTACTCTGAGAACAATCATATTTGGTAGCTGTTATTAAATTATCTGAATATTAAAATTTGATCCCTAACTTAAAAGTGAACCTTGTTAAAAATTATAATTTAGTCTCAAAACTATGGTGTTAAATTAAGGGTTGAACAACTTGAGAACTTTGTTAAGATGTTGAAAGAGAGAATTCTTTTTTAAGCCATCTCTCTCCGTCATCTTAAAGCCAGAAGACTTCTTGATATATGTGGAAAATTTGAAGTCTTTGAGGAAACCCCTTCAAGAAAGAGTATATCTTGCTCTCTTCATAAAGAAGTCATGGAATATGAATTGAAGAAACTTTTGCAGAGTATGTAGGAAATCCACATTGGGGAATTTTATAAATAATCAGAGGTTGAGTTTATGCAATTGAGTCGTTACTGCTTTGCAAGTATTTCCATTTAAGAATTAATACAAATCTACTCCAATTTCTTAGCTGAAAGCTTTTGGTAGAGCAAGCCATTAATTAGATATGAAGTGAAAATAAATAATCAAAAGAAAATTAAAGTTTCTAGCTCTGGGAAGAATTTGAGAGAGTACAAATACTAAAAGATTGTCACATAAATTGGCAGCATTATTTCTAAACTATTCACCAGTACAATGATGATGACAAAATGTACTTTGTGGCAATAAGGGACAACGGCCCTATCCAGTGGCATCAGGAATACTGTAAGCTTTCTATAGAAAACAAGGTAATGTTTTAGAACACTTCTTGTTGTATCTATGATATCAAATATGTGATGCTACCCACCTATTATCAGTTTTGCAATTTTATCATCACACAATGAAAATGATATGTCAGCAAACATTAGTATCCTTTCTTTGATAATAAAAAAACAAAATATTACTTGGCAAAAAATCACAACGCATAGAACCTTTTTTCAATGTTTTCCTTTTGATCTCAAATTATTATGGATATTTGTAAAACATTGAACCAACATCTCATCATTAGCATTGGACAGAATCTTATATATTTATTTTAGAAATAAAAAGCAATAGTATTTTATGTTATAATCACAAGGCTGTTCATTACAGCATTTTCTATAGTGGAAAAACAAATAAAAAGCTACAATCAAATGTTCATCACCCAAAGTATGGCCAAATACAAAGTGATTGATCTATACTCAACTGTATATTAAAAATGACATTTATGCTGATATTCAAAATAATATCTAATGTTTATTGGCTAAGAAAGATGTTGATGGTGAATTCTCATGTAAGAAAAGTAAGTTGCCAGGAATATGATGTATTATGTTTCTTTTTAAAGCCCTTTCCATATGGATGATATTGGGAAATGCTGTTAATATTATTTAACTTAACTTTTGGTTTGTAAATAGTAATAGAAATGATAGAATTTGTTAAAAATTATACTAAAATGGTAAACAAATTAATATGATTATAAAATGTAATTTTGTGTTTCTTCTATTGTGTTCAATTTATGTTTTATTTTATTTTTTGATTTAAAAATTTTTGTCCAGCTTTGTTGAAGTTACAAGTGATAAACAAAAAGTGTGTATATTTAAGGTGTACAATATGATGCTTTGATATATTTATGTATTAGGAAAAGACTACCAAAATCATGTTAATTAACATATCCATCACATCACATAGTTTTTTTTTTTATTTTTGGGATGAGAACACTTTAGATCAACTTTTTTTAATAATGTAAACATCACTACATTAAAAAGGGGAAAAATTAAACAAAATTCATGAGTAGATGTACCCAAGCTAGTGTTTGGCCACAAACTCGAGAAGATTTTGTAATGTAAATACTTCAAATGCAGATGGATTAAATTCTACAACGGCAGATACAGGCAAAATGGATTTTAAAAAATCATGGTCCAACTATATGCTGTTTGCAAGAGACTCATTTTGTTTACATTGTTGTTTTAGGTTCAGAAAATACAATGAAAACAAGATTCAGAAGATACATGCTTTAAAAAAAAACTGATAGAAGCAAACACATAAATTATTGATGTCGAGTTTGATAAGAGTTTCCACTAGAAGAAATATGAGGTTCTACTGGATCACTAAAGGGAACATTGAATCAAAAACAAGGGAATATTGAGGAAGGAGTGACAATTAATTGAGGTCTAAAATATGAGAATTAATTTGGCTGAATATATGGGAAACAATCTACTTGTGCATTATAATTAGTTTTTGCTCTGGAGCCAAAAAAATGTAATTATATCTATGAGAAAAATTATCAAGTGACACTTGCCTTTTTCATAGTTTATTAAAACAACATTCCGCATTAAATATTAGCTACAAAGTTTGCACTGATTCTTAAAAACTCTGTGAAATGCATTTTTTACCTCTTTGTTCCTTAAGCTGTAGATCAAGGGGTTAAGCATGGGGATCACTAAAGTGTAAAACACAGAGGCTATTTTATCAGTATCAAAAGAATGAGTGGATTTGGGCTGCATGTACATAAATAGTAGAGACCCATAGAATACAACCACCACCATCAAATGAGAACCACATGTGGAGAAAGCTTTTTTCCTCCCCTCTGTGGAATGCATTTGAAATATGGCTATCAGAATGAGTATGTAGGACACTAGGACTACCATGAGGGAAGAGATCAAATTCAGTGCTGAAAATATTATGATCAACAATTCTATTTCTCTTGCATTTGAGCAAAGCATAAGTAACAAGGGAAGATCATCACAGTAGAAATGACTGATGATGTTAGAGCCACAGAAGGTCAATGTAAAAATCTTAGTAGTAAACGTTAGAGCCTGAAAGGTACTATAGACGTATGGAATGCCTACCAGCACATGACAAAGTCTCCGGGACATGATAACATTGTAGAGCAAAGGGTTACAGATGGCCAAATAACGGTCATAGGCCATGGCTGACAAGATGAAAAATTCACTGATTATGAACATAAGGAAGAAAGCCAACTGTGTGGCACATGCATAATAGGAAATGGTATTTTTATCCACAACAAAATTTACCAGCATCTTGGGACAAATGGCAGTAGCGTTACCAAGATCAATGAAAGCCAGGTGTTTGATAAAAAAAATACATAGGTGTGTGTAGATGGGAATCTACCTGGGTCATGATGATCATGCCCAGATTGCCCACCACTGTGACTGTGTAGATGATGAAGAAGATTCCAAACAGGGGAACCTGAAGCTCAGGCTGCCTTGTGACTCCCATCAGAATGAATTCCGTCAGCAATGTTAGATTCTGTTGGCTCATTTAGCCCAGTTAGCTCTTGTGGGAAGAAACAGAGAGGTTGTTATTAGCTTTCACGTAGGGCCATGTAAACAAATTATGTTTGTAGACAGAATGGAGGTTTTTCTTCATAATAAGGAGTATAAAAATAATTCTCATGTCTAATTTTAAAACTAAAACAAATGATGGAAGCTTCTACTTCCCAAGAGGAGGGATCCATATGAAACGCATGCACCGTTATGACAGATTAAACGCCAAGCAGACTCAGCAATGTTCGGAACATATGCATTGATCTAAAATGCCATGTAGGAATTAATATAGAAGTATTAGACTTTATTTTCTCTATGCAATTGCATCAAAAGTTTAACTTAGCACATTTCCATTCTTGTCTGAGAATTCTTGTGGAATTTTGATTTTCGTAAAGAGAGAGGTAAAGATAATAGAAAGCTAATGAAATTTAAGATATAGATTCCTTCAACTGTACTTTCAAGGACCTGGGTGAGGCCTTAGCAACAAACTCACCAAGGAGATATATCTTTGTAAAAGTTGCAAATGTAAAATATTTTAACCTTGATCCATTAAGCCCACTTTCTCTTTTCGTTTCAATTTTTGCTCCATCACGCTTCAACTAATATCAGGATGCTCTGGCATGTCTGCAAACATTTGTAAGGTCCAGCAAAGGGAAGACTGAATTAATAATACTTTGTTTTATACTTAAGTGGTATGTTTATATGTTTAAAAATCAATTACATTTATCATTGAATAATGCTATATTTTGGTGTAGGAATGACTTCCAAGACCAATCCTGCCACCAAATATGCTGAGATACGTCTGCAATTTCATTAATAAAAATGTTATACTTATAGATTTTATGATATCTGTCACTATGTTTTTAAAACTGAACTTTTATAATTATTTTGCCATTCTAAATAAATATTCGCATTTATGTCTCAACTTACATGTACAATTTTATTTCTTTTTCTTGAAAATAAAACTCTCAAATTAGTATAAGCTTCAAGATGCATAAGATCTGGATCCATTCCTGCTAAAATATATGATTTATATCAATATTCAGGGATTTTGAATATTTAATTTTATGTTCCTTATTTCCTTTAAATCCTGATTTATATGCATAAATTAATTCCTTCACTGTGGATATTATTGGTACGTAAGGCATTTAAAATATCTATTTGAGCATTTATTACAGCTCATATTACTGCCAATTTATTTCTTAAATTGTACAATGAAGTATGCATAAAGTATAGCACTGATTTTAAAATATTTCAGTGATGAGTCCTGCCCTCTTCATTTCATAAAATTTACATGGGAAGTCAGTAAAACAAAGTGGAACTTCTCTGATGGAAGATAGTGAAGCTGCTTTAGCTTAATCCACTCGTATTTTCTTTCTCTCACATTCAGTTTCTCCTCAACAAAAATCTGGGCCTCTGTGAGCACAATTTTCAGTTGAAGGAATGATTAGAGTTCAAAATACTGTCAGTTAAAACACAAGATGAAATTATTATAATATAATGTAATGCTCAGCCTTAGCCTGCACTGCTGTCAAGTAGAACCTTGTGGAAGTCTACCACAAGGCCCAAACCCAACGTTTGGAGCAGGTCAATCTGGTTCCACCCTGTGACATTTGGCAGAATTCTAGGAATCTGCTAATGTTTGGTGTTGATTTAATCAGTCTGATCCAAAAAGGGGGCTGGGGGAGGAAGGCACTACTGGAGATTGCTGAGCCACTTTTATCCCTTTTTCTAGTTGAAGCTGTCTGCTGTTTCTCCATTGAGTCTCACTCTGCTTTCATGTCCTTTCCTCTTTCATAAATAAGAACCAAGTGTTGCAGGGCCTGCTATCATGGATTTTCCTAAAGAATTCAAGATACACTGGGTTAGGCAAAGGATTTCAGAATTCCAGTACCAATCTCATCACTTTCAAGCCTTTAATTCTTTGCTAAGAATTATTCTAGTGTTTATTGATTTTTATCTCAATTTTCCTCCTCCCTCTAAATATATCTGGATTCTTTTACCCTGCTCACTCTTCTTTTTGTAATTTCAATTTTTATCTTATTGTGGTAAGAATGGTTAAAATGAGATCTACCCTGCTAAAAGATTTTTAAGTGTACAATACAGTATTGTTAACTAGAGGCACAATGTTGTAGAGCAGATGTCTAGATCTTATTTATCTTGCCTAACTGAAACTTTATGCTTGTTAATTCAGAAACTCCCTATAAGATCTAGCAATCCCACTTTGGGGTATTTATTGAAAAGAATTTTTATCAGGATCTTAAAACTACGGTAGTACCCTGCCCTTTCTTCTCATTTAGAAAAGGATACATCTGATCAGTTTTGAACATCTTGATATATACATTTTAAATAGTTCCATTTGAGCTAACAATTAGAGCAGACAAGATATAACAACGATGCAAAAGGATGACTGACTTTTCAATCTTAAAACAGTTAGGAATTATTTGAGGATGAGGGCTTTCGCCATAACTCTTACAAATCATTCTATTTATTTGTCAGTCTATTCAATCAGTCTGTAAAGTCCATTCTGTAAAAAACAAACTGAGTAGTCAGCAACCAGTAGGGAGAACAAGCAAACAACTGAAAAATCTGTACGTTCAGGCATGGGAGATTATCCTTATAAATAGGGATATATATATATCCTTATATAAAAATTATTTGCAGTTTATAAAATATTACATGGGTAATACATATCTTAAAATGTTATTTTTCAAATATTTCATTGGGTATATTCATATAAAAGAATACTTATCAAATATTACATAGGACATATACTAAAAATGATTTGTTATTTACCTAAAATCCATATGTAGCTGGGCATTCTGTGTTTTATCTGCAAATCTTAATCTTAATAGCTTCTAATAGGTGAAATTGATGATGATTTTTTCAGATATTTCTAACTTTCTCTTCACTTGCAATATCCAAGTGCCACTATTACCTCTCACAAATCAAATGGATCTATGACATCTAGTCAATTCATAGGATTTAATGCCCTAAAAATACCATACTATTCCAGGAAACCCAGTTAACAAAGGAGATAAGAAATTTTTGTGATGTAAAGAATCAGCTGTCGGTGACCATAAGAGTGTCCAGGGTCAGAAGCTAGGAATCGCAGGAAATTACCCACACCTGCAGGTGGTGATCTAAATCAACAGCAATTCCTATTTACTCACCTTTAATGAAGAGTTGAATTTTCTTCTCCCGAACTACTCTTATTTTTTCTTTGGATAGGGAGAATTTATGCTTCTTCTCTCTTTGTAATGCTCACTGAGGAAGTAGTATGTAATTCACTCAGATGATTATGCCAAAACCATCTGAGATATTTAAAAATTGCCTTTTGTTGCCTACTAATTATGCAGAACACTCTACATATTCCCTAGTGAGAAAATGAGAGGGATGATTCAAGGAAATGAACAAAACAACATAAATTATCTGTACAGTTTCAAGGAGACCTACAGGATGTAAATGTACTTACTCCCTTGACACAGAGACAATGATTAAAGTATCAGTGGAAAATACTTTGACATCAGATTTCTCCAAGTAAAATTGGAACTATTCAAAAACTGTAAATGACATTACTATCATCACATGGGATTTTTTCTTTGAATTTATTGTTCAAACAAAAATATGTAGTAGGCACTGAGTTAAAACCATATCATTTAACCTGTGAGATAGATATTATTATTACTGCATTCAGAGGACACTAAGCTCAGATAAACTATGTAATTTGCCCAAAGTCATATGATTGATAACTATAAGATTTGAAATTAATGTCTCATCTTATAAAACTGATATATATGCCTTGTCTTTACATATGCCAAACACATAACAGTTATTATAATGCAAAGTGTTATTATAAAGAGTGTCTCAAATGCAGTATTTCCTGAACTGAGATTCCAGCACTGCTTGGACAATGTTCATGAAAACTTCACTGAGCGTAAAATCTAATATAAAATAACACATTCCTTCTTTCATAAACTTTACCCATGCACTCTTTTTCTATGACTTCTTTTGCACAAGAATTGAGGTAAATTTATGTACATGGATCTAAATGGTACAAATTGGTAAGTTTTGAAAAAATGTGTTTAATTGTTCCTAATACCTACATCAAGATATGAAACATTTTCAACATGGAACAAAGTTCCCTAATGCTTCATACTCCCCACATCCTAGGCCACTCCCTTCATAAGGAAGTTTTCCTCATACCATAACCCTCAAATAATATCCTCACACTCCCAGCATAAGCCACTCTGGTTGTATGCTTAGATGTATTTTCCTTGTTTCTGAATTTCGTGTAAATGGAATCACACAATACCTACTCTCAATTTGGGTTCTTTTACTCAGCATAGTGATTTTAAAATTCATCCATGTTGTGTTTATATTCCTGCATGATATCCCATTGCATGAATATACCACAATTCTTTAACTATTCTTCTAACCATGGGTACTTGAGATTTGGGTTTTTATGAAAAGTCTAGATAAACTGCTATCCACTCTCGGTGTGGTTAACTTGATGGTCATTGATTTGGATGTGGGGCACATTTTTATTGAACACCTACTCTGGGCCAGGCTCTTTACTTTGATCTGCTCACTTGGTGCTTATAGTGATGCTTTTAACTGTGGAGATACCAATAATTAATTTCCAAGTGTATGCTATTAAAGGCCTGAATAAATCACCTGACTTTTTAACAACAGGTATTTATAATTATAGTGGTTTATGCTTATGTTTTACTTCATACAAATTATTATATCAAAATTTAACAATATTTTGGTGTAATTATGACATTGGGGATCAGGGCAACTACATGGTCCCCTTGATCAAGCAGAGCATACCTCATATGAGCTGCTAACAATTCAGTTCTCCTGTGGCACACGCAATTGGAGCAAATGGACCACAGAAGGATGTGATCATATACATTAAGTTGTTTTGATTTTTCTCAGTTTTCTTACATCTAACAGGAGCTACTAATATTTACCTCGAGAATTTATATGTATAGAAAAGAAGTTTAATAAACAGGATTCAAAAAGTGATTATGTAAAGCATTCAAAATCAAACAATTCAGAAGTGGAACAATTCAGATTGGAATTCAGCCTGTCGATTCCATGTCTGACTCCTATTGCTAAGTTACTGAAATACTAAACTTAATAAGTGTTCTGGGAGCAATAGTTCCATAAGATGAGTAGTGGAAATGGGTGGAATGGAAGAAAATATATAAAAATTATTGGTCACTATTTGACCTTCACAAAGCTTATAAAAAACACAGAAATAGAGAATTTTGCTACCATGAAGATCAAGTAACTTTACTTTCCCCTACTCAACCACTAAAGACCCTAGACATGTTACATAAAACAAACTTAAGAAGACACTGAAAAGTGGAAATAAGAAGGGAAACACACTAGGGACCCTGAAACTCAAGGAATAACACAGTGGTGAGGTCCCTGGGTTTTCTTTTGTGATGTATATCCCAGATTGGAAGCTGAAGAAACCAGAACACAGAAATTCCAACAGGTGCAGACAAAGAAAAGCACCCCCCAAAATCAAGCTATCTCAAGACAGACGACCAGGGAAGGGGCAGTCTAGCAAGGCAAGAAATGTTTAGACAATAATCCCTCTATTCCAGCCAAACACTTTAGAAAAAACTTCTGCCACATCACCAATCACAGAAACAAATGTGAAAGGGGGAGCCTAGACTTCCACCCACATAAAGCTGTAAGGAGGTCTTCTAACTATCCTGTAGGAATGCATGATGTCAGAGAAGGTCAAGTAGAGAGCCAGGATTTTCATTCTAGCCTTGTGGTAATGAACATCTCTCCCCAAATATATGGTATCAATGGAGACCAGGTATGGAGCCTGAAAGTTCACTCATTGGCAGTATTGAGGTACCTCTCCCCATATCTGCTAGCATGGTGTCAGATGAGAGCATTTCCCAGTGGCAATGAGG
Organism: Equus quagga; assembly: GCF_021613505.1. NCBI lineage: Eukaryota > Metazoa > Chordata > Mammalia > Perissodactyla > Equidae > Equus > Equus quagga. The sequence goes on along the minus strand of NC_060283.1, from coordinate 17,423,281 downwards.
CCACCCTCACTGCAGTGTCAGTAGAAAGCTTCTACAGTATTGGAACTCTGATGTCTTCCTGTAATGAAGATCCGATATCTGATCATTTTTTTTTATAGTTGAACCCCATTGCTTGAAACTGGATTTGTTGAGTGATCCACTATAGGCATGGGAAAAGCATTCTTAAGTGATGCAATGGGGAATGGCCCAGTGCCACATGAAGTTGTGAAGGTTGGGAACCACGTTATTTTAGAGTGTGCGATTCATATAGATGTGAAAAAACATCTCCCCAAAGATGTACAATATATTGAATATTGCTGTGATTCATGTAAATACCCAAATTCTCCCCACCACAGTGATTAGACAGATAAAAGGAACAGCATACAATTCCAAATGGCTATCAACCACCTGAAAAGAAACTTTGCTAATCAACCTATCTAGCTTGTCATTGAAATAGCTCCTAAAAACCAGAGATATCGACAGGGACCAAATGGGGAATCTAGACTTCTGCTTTGACCTGGCATTCATGAGGCAGTTTCCTCCTTCCCCTGCCAGAGCATTGTCAAAGAAAGTCAGTTCAACAGACAATGGAAAATAAGATCCAGTGTCATATAATACAAACATATTCAAGTTTCACCTATGTAAAAGAAACCTGACACAAAGGTCCAAGGATGAGATGATTACATTTCTATGAAATGGCAGAATGGGAAAACTCAGACACAGGAAAGAAATTGTTAGTTACCTGAGTCTGGGTATCAAGGACATGGATAGGAAAAGAGGACTAACTGCTAATGGGCACAAAGTTTCTTTCTGGGGTAATGAAAATGTTTTAAAATTGATTGTGGTGTTAGGTGTACAACTCTGTGAATATACTACAATCACTGAATTGTGCACTTACAATGGGTGAATGTTATGGTCTGCAAATTATATGTCAATAAAACTTCTATAGAAATAAGATTAGCAACAAGAGAAAAAAGTCAATTTGTGTGACTATTACTAGATCTGGAATCAAGAGGTTAATATATGTACAACCCATCCTTCAAGAATAGAAACCATGTTTATTCAATATATATTAAATTCTTTATGACTAGACAAAATATGTGAAAATTTGATGACTTTGTCAAAAATAAAGGTTTGAAAGAAATCTTTATACTTTTCTATTTCTAAATCATTTTTAATAAGTCCACAATTTTTAGAGAATTGATGTTGACTGTGACGACCAAGGAATAATTCCATGAAGAGGTAAGTTTTAAAAATGCCAACATTTTCTATGACAGAATACAAACAGAAATTTTACTCTGTCTACTCTTTGGTTTACTGATTTCTAACTCTGAAATATAAACCAATATATTGAACTATGAATTATATAAATAGACTGCTGCATCTGACGGTATATCTTGGTATCATTCATGTATTATCCCACATAAGTTTCTTGGGATTTAAAGAATATCATACAAAATATTTTATTTCCTATCATCAAGGAGCTAATAAAGGTAAGATTGACTGTAAATACAATGTAAATATCTCCTAAAATATGACACAGTAGGAAAAGAGAGAAATAGTACATGCTCTTGGGAAAAGCATGACCCTCATAGTTCCAGGGTCTGCCACACACATATACTAGAGATTAGAATACAGCTCCTCCTTTTGCATGACTTCTGAGACTTCTCTACCTCATAGCATTCCTGTTCAGCTCTCTAGTGGTTACTCTTTTTCCAGGGAGTTCCAAGATACATGTGGTACCAATTTGTCTTTTCCTGTACACTCTTTTCCCGGTGGTGCTTTTCTCCAATTAAGAAATCATGTGCAGATGCAATTTGACACGGGATTATGATTATTGTGGGTCATTAAACATTTAATGAATCACAGATTATTTCTTATTCTAAAGACAATATTCAAATTTTTCAATTAGTATCCTCTTTCTCCCATATTTTCAGGAGCTTTTTCAATGACAAACTGTGTAGGTTGATTTGTGAAATTTCTTTTCATGAGGTTGATAGATATTCTTGAGTCATATGTTGTTCTTTTTATCTAGCCTAATCACTGAGATGGGCAGCCCTTCAATGTTTATGTGAATCAGAGCAATGCTTAATATATTGTACAACTTCAGGGAGGTGTTTTTCACATCTTAGTCCGCATGGATGACACATGCTGAAGTAACATGGTGCTTAACTTTTGGAACTTCATGTGGCATTCTTCTTTTCCCTATTGTGTCATTTAGGAATGCTTTTCCCATGCATTTAATGGGTCACTCAACAAATATTGGCTCAAGGAGGAGGACAATAAGAAAACAGTGATCACCTGTTGGGCCTCATGTCTTTCATTGGTTCAGTAGCTCAACAATATTAGAGTCAATATATTCTCTTGTCCTTAAATTAATTTCCCAAATGGCTTAAACTCATATAAAAAGTTCCCTCAAATTCTGAGAAACAGAAAGAGATGGAGAATTAATTCCTTGCAAAGACATCTCTTTTTTTGGGAAAGAACATTTATCTCTCATATTGTCCCTGGCAGAATTCCTCCTACAAATCATTAGCAATAGATATTTGGCTTTTTTAGAATTCTGCTTTATTTCTCAATCTTCATTTATCAAATGCAACACAACTTAGAACAAAAATCATTTCTTAAAATCGGAGCATCCTTATTTCCTTTTCAGTATGTTTCTGAAAACCTCATGGCAATTCTTGCCAACCCTCCAATTTATTGTAGATCTACTCAGACTTTGCCTTGCCTTCACTTTGTTATGGCATTTTATTTGAGCAAATAACTCATCCAAAATGGTCTGATCAATTGATATTTCTATGATTCAATTTATTTATTTTTAGTTGACTAATTATATCTTTCTTGAATTCACTTTCTGTGCTGGACATGAATTTCACTGTTTTTGGTTTTTGTTTTTTGAATCTCTCTGTTGGTTCTCCTCTTCCAATATGAGATTTCCAAAGGGAAATTTAACTTTATGTCATCTCTGGGATGACATCAGCAAAGCATAAAAATAATACTAAGAGAAAATGTAGGGTACTTATTGAGAACATGAATCCTCAAGCATGATCTAGACCACCTGGCTTTGAAACCTTGTTGTAACACCTAATACCTTTGTGGATTCTGACAATTTATTTACCCTCTCTGAATCATCGTTTTATAATGTGAAAAATGGAAATTTTAATAGACTATGTCTCATGGAGCTGTTCTGATGACTAAATTCATCAAGACTTGAGGAATATCTGTCACATAGTACTCAAAAGTGTGAGAAAGTATTACCTGGTAGTCTTTATGACCATTGTAAAGATTCCTTTTAACTGCATCAACATTTTCCTAATATTTACCCTCACATGCTGCTGTACCATGTGTATGTTTTCTATTTTGAGTCTTTTTAGAGACGTTTGATGTTCATAGAAAAATTAAGAGGAAGAGATATTTCCCATAAATGCCCTACCCCCACACATGCATAGTCTCCCCCATCCCATTATCCACATCCCCCACCAGAGTGGTACATTTGTTATAACTGATGAATGTACATTGATGCATAATCACCAGAACTCCATAGTTTGCATTAGGATACACTCCAGGTGTTGTATCTTCTATGGGTTTGGATAAATATATAATGACTTGTATCCACTATTATAGTTTCACACAAAGTATTTTCACTGCCTTAAAAATTCTCAGTTCTCCTCCTCTTCTTCCCCTCCTCTGCCCAACTCCTGGAACCACTGTGCTTCTTACTGTCTCCATAGTTTTGCCTTTTCCAGAATGAAATAGTGTTGGAATCATACAGTACATAGCCTTTTCATATTGGCTTCTTTCACTTAGAAACATGCATTTAAGGTTCCCCTTTATCTTTTCATGGTTTGATAGTTCAGCTCTTTTTAGTGCAACCCCCACTACAATACTGATCTATTCCATCACCACAAAATTCCCTTTGGCTATCCCTCCATAGCCACAACCCCTTCCTCCTCCTCTGCCACTGTTCCTAAGCCCTGGTAGTCACTAATATATTTTCCATCACTATATTTTCTGTCGGTTAAAAAATGTTTTATAACTAATATGATACCATTAGTGATCTTTTAGATTGGCTTTTTTCACTCAACATAATTCTCTTGATATTTATTTGTGCTTTTTCATGTATAAATCATTTGTTCCTTTGTTGTTGATGAGTGGTATTCCATGGTATTTATGATAGAATTTTTTTAAACATTCGCTCATTGAAGGCATTTGAGTTCATTCCACTTTTCAGCTATGATGAATGAAACTTCCATAAACATCTACTAGAGGTTGAATTCATGAAATAAGTTTTCATTCCCTTGTGATGAGTGTCCGAGAGTGTGATTGGCAAGTTGTTTTAATTTTGATGAAGCCCAGTTTACCAATGTTTCTATGTGACAGATGGTGCTTTTTATATCATTTATATAAACTCTTCAGTAGTCTTAGGTCCTGGATATAGATTTTCTCCTATGTTTTTATCTAAACATTTTATAGTTTAGCATTTTACGTTTAAGTTGTTATTCATTTTGAGTTAGTTTTTATATAAGGTTTTGGTCTACATTATTTGTTTGTTTATTATTTTTGCCTCTGTACTTCCAATTACATCAGTGCTATGTTTTAAAGGCTATCTTCCTTATATTGAATTACATTTGTACCTTTATGAGAAATTAGTTGAACAATTTGCAAAGGGCTCTCTCTCTGTTGTCTATTCTGCTCCATTGATTCATATGTTTCTATCTCCACCAATATCACACAGTGTTGATTATTGCGGCTATATTGTAAATCTCAACATAGAATGGAGTATTTTCTTCATCATTAAGCTACATCGTAAATTCGTTTTGTCTATGCTAGGTCCTTGACCCATCATATAAATCTCAGTATAAAGTAGCCTCTACAAAAGATCTTGCTGGGATTTTCTTTGGATTTGCATTAAATCTACTGATCAGTTTGGAAAGAATTGATATCTTTAGTATGTTGAGTCTTCTAATATACAAACTCAATATGTCTACTAATTTATTCAGATCTTTTATTTCTTTAATAAGTATTTTGAAATATATAGATCTTATACATGTTTTGTTGGTTTCTACCTACATATTTCAATATATGTGGGGTGAATGTAAAGGGTATAATTTTTCAGTTGGTTTTTATATGTCTTTCTCTACATATACGCGATTAGTATGTGTTTTTTAATCATGTGTCATGTCACCTTACTGAACTCACATTGTCTTTCTAGATTTTTTTCCGATTTGCGGAAATTTTTTATTAGATAACATATTATTTGCATATAAGGAAGATTTCATTTCTTCCTTTCCAACCTGTATGTATTTTATGTCCTTTTCTTGCTCTTTCTGGGAATTCCTATTTGAACTGCTTTGAAAAACTATAGATGATTTTGCATTTTTAGATTTTTTTGAAGGTATAATTATAAATTATTTAGTCTTTTTGTTCTAGCGTCCTTCACTCAGCAGAATTATTTTGAGAACATCTATATTTTTGTGTGTACCAATAATTCATTACTTTTAATTGTTAGTGACATTCACTTGCTTGCACATCCTACAACCTATTTTTCCATTTTCAAGTGGGTGAACATTTGGACAGTTTCTGGATTTTGACCCTTACCAATAAAGCTTCAATAAAGCCCAAGGGGAAAAAATGTTTCTAGATGGGCATAAGAATTAAGCTGTGACATAAGACAGATACACAAGACAAAAACATACATATTTTATCTAGTAATTTTTACATGTATGGGTGAGTCCTCTCAAGAAGAATGAAAACCCAAGAAGTGGCTAAGCCTAAGTCCTTGTATATTAGGTTGTACCATGAGTGACAATTGTAGAAAAGTAACTAAAATATATGGTATACAAGGAGACTACAGGCATAAAAGATATTTTAACCATGTGTTTGCACAGATTTCTCTTGGCCTCAAGTCTCCAGGTCCGGTAGAGTGTTTCTTTTCTCCTGGTATAAGGAAAGCATCTTTGATGTAATAGTTTTATCTCTTGCTTTCAGGAAGAGAATGGGAGTCCAGAATGCCCTTCTTGCTCCTGCTTTTTTTTCAAGTGTCTTTAGTTCAAAATAATTAATATGCCAAAACAGAATATTTTGGAGTGATATGTCCTGAACTTCTTCAGTTACTATAGACATTTGTATACAAATCTCATATAGAAATATGCTGTCATTTTTCTTGGGTAAATACACGGGAGTTGAATTGCTAAATGTTATTTTAAAAGCAGATTTAATTTTTAAGACACTGATACTTATAACAAATTGCTTTCAAATATTTATGCCATTTTACTTTTCTACCAACAGTGTATGAAAGTTCCTGTTCCTCTGTGTGTGTATATATATGGATATGTGTGTGTGTGTGTGTGTGTGTGTGTATTTATAGATGTTATCTTACACACATTATAGGATACAGAATGTTATCCCATTGAGGCTTTAAATTGAATTGCATTGATGAATAAGGATGCTGAACAACTTTTGATCTGCATATCTGCCATCTTTATATGTTATTTGGTAAAGAGATTATTCAAGAGTTTTGTCCATCCTTTATTAAGATTATCAAGCTGTGAGAACTCTCCATATATTGTGGAACTAGCCCTTTATGAGATGCATTACTGGAAAATATTGTCTCCCAGAATATATGTTTGTTTTACTCGAGTAACAGTATCTCTTCGTAGTATCTTTTAAAAGTAAAAGATTTAATTTTGATATTATCCAATGTATCAAATTTTTATTTTATCTGTTTTACCTCTAGTATTGTATCTAAGAAATCTTTACACAACCTAAGGTCATGTATATTTTCTGTTATGTTTTCATCTGAAGTTTTTAGACTTTTAGGTTTTACATTTACAATTGTGATCCATTTTCTGTGAATCTTTATATGAATTATAGATCAATGTTCAGTATTTGCATATGCATATCTAATTAGTTCATACTGTTTGTTAAAAAGTCTTTTTCCCCCTCAAATGACCTTTTGTCTTCTGCTTTGTGGAGAATACCTTTTTCATATATACATGAGTCTACTTCTGGCCTATAAATATTGTTTCATTGATGTGAACCCTTTGATAACTGTAGCTTTGGAATAAAACTAGAAATCAGTGCTTGCCTTAGTGTTTGCATTACAACTTTGTCCCTTTTTTTAAAGTTAATTCAGCTATATTAGATTTTTTGTGTTTCTTTATACATTTTAGTTTCAGTTCCCTAATTCCTACTAAAACATAATGCCTGCTTGGATTTTTGTTGGCGTTGCATTGAATTTATAGGTATATTTGAGGAAGTTTGGCATTTTAACAATATTGAATAGTCCAGCAAATGAACTTAGTATATCCTTCATTTATTCAGGTCTTCTTTAACATCATTCAAAAACATTTCTTAATTTTTATTGTATAGGCTTTTCATATATTTTCAGACTTATTTTTAAATATTTTATCACTTTGATGCATTTGTAACAGGTATTTTAAAATTTCAGTTCTGATTTCTTACTGGCAGTGCATAGGAATAACATTTCTTTATATAATGATCTTTCTTTTGAAACCGTATTAAATTTTCTTTTAAGTTTAACCATTTTTTCTGTAAATTCCATTAGATTGCTACCTGCACTATCTTGTCACCTACTAATAAACACAGTTTTACTTCCTCCCTTCCAAACTGGATACTTTCTATTACTTTTTTCTCTTGCCATATTGTGTTGTATATAACCTCCAGTACAATGTTGAATAGAATTAGAATGAAGATCCTACTTGCCCTGTTCCTAATTTTAGTGGAAATGTATTTGATTTCTTACTATGGTATATCAGCTTAGTTGTAGGTTTTCCATTGGTGCCCTTTATCAGTTTTACAAAGTCTCATTTAATACCTGTTTGGTCAAAATTTTTATAACTGATGGATATTGAAAATTTAAAATGTTTTGTCTGCTGCATTTATTAAGATCTGAAAAAATTTTCCCTTTTTAGGTTCTTGATATGATGATTTAATTTTGAATATTAAATTAACTGTACATTTCTGGGGTAAACCTAACATGGTGCATTATTGTTTTTACATATTACTGCATTAAATTTGCTAAAATTTTAATTAGAATTGTTGTATAAATGGTCATGACTGATATTGCTCTTTTGTTTTCTTTTCTTATAATGCCTTTGTCTGCTTTTGGTATCAGGGGCAAGGTCTCCTCATAAAGTTGGGATATACACTTCCACTTCAGTTTTCTAGAAGAAAATGCAAAGAATTTGTTAATTGATTTTCCCTAAATATTTAGTAGAGTTCCCCAGTCAAGTCACCTGGACAAATTTTGAATTAGCGAGGGTTATTTCTCATATGTATTTCCATATTGAGATCCTTTCCATCCTAGATTTTTATATTATATTTCTGTGTCCATATACACGAAAATATATAGTGCACTCATTCTTAAGAAGCTAGCCTATAACACAAAATGTTTCTTCATAGATATCTTTAGCATCTCTAAATTTTCTGTACTTGTCTTATTCTGTTTTATTAATATTTCTGAATCATTATTGCATAAAATATTAAATTCTAATATTCTTCATAATATCAATGAAAAATTGCAGTTATGTACCAATTCCTGATTTTTTCAGTTTTTGTGTTTTGTGGAAAATATTAAACTTTAGGAAATACATGTGTACTCAATAATGAAATAAAGTCTAAATTTTAAAATGAATGAATTATATTATCAAAATTATATAGAAAACACAGCAATATTTTTTTTTAGATATGGGGTATCGGAATATGTTGAGTTACAGTTTATTTTTTAAAATCCAGGTACTAAAGACTTATACCTTTTTGCATTAAAAAGTCATAATTATTCACTGAAGATAATATGTGAAACCAAAAATATTAATTTAAACATTTCTGTAATCTCAACAGCCACAAATAACTAATGCAATATTTCAATGTGTCTCTGTCCAACATACGGTTTGGAAAAGCAAAACTATTTTCTTGGGGGTAGGACCCATGGTGTAGTTGTTAAGTTTGGCATGCTCCACTTTGGTGGCTCAAGTTTGTGGTCTCAGAACCTGGGCATGGACCTACACCATTCATCAGCCATGTGGTGGCAGCAACCCACATACAAAATAGAGGAAAATTGGCACAGATGTTAGCTCAGGGTGAATCTTCCTTAGCCAAAAAAAAAAAAGTAGTTTTTATATTTGCAAAGTTCATACAGATTTTCAGTACAATTTTTCTTAATAATTAAATTATCAACTATACAAACTTTTTAGTAATATTTATCCTTACATGAAAATATACATTTTTTATTCCAATGAATTATTTTCATTTAAATTTGACTGACTACACAGAAAATTTTATTCTATGATAGAGGACAAAGAAAATAGTCCAGTCTTTGTATCATGTAAATAAATTTCCGTGAATGTTGAAAATAGTAAAAATAAACAACAAATAAAGGAAATTAAGAAAGGTTAAGAGGAAGTTTGTCCAGAGGACATGACATATATATAAATTGCTACATATCTTACTACACTTTCGCTAGAAATATAGTATAGACAAAGTCATATGATTATCTCCTGTTTCTGTTGACAAGAGTGATTATCAAATTTATGTAGTCAGACAACAGATTCTACTAAAAATATATCACACTCATATGAACCAATATTGAAGAAAGTCACCCTATAAAAAAGTAACAAAACTAATTCAACATAGAGTAGACCTTTTATTCAAAGAAACAAAAACAATTAGAACATGAATTTTAAACAAGAAATATTCTAGGTTTTGAGAAAGATAAGGAAGCGTAACAATCCTATTAGACATAAAGAAGCAGTTGAGAATCAAGATCTCAAAATATAAAATTAAAAATTGGAAGCTTCCATGGGAGTCTTCAAGCAATTTGTCTTTTTTCTCCAACTTTATTGAGATGTAATTGACACATAATATTGTGTAAGTTTAAGGTGGGTGTGCAGTGTGTTGATTTGATACACTTATATACTGTAGTATGATTACAACTTAGCATTATCTAACATTTCCATCACTTCACATTCACCATTTTTTTTGTTGTGAGAACATTTGAGATTTACTCTCTTAGTAACTTTCAAGTATACAATTCGGTATTGTTAACTGTAATCAAGGACATTTATCTTAATTGGTATATCCACTGGTATGGAGAAATGGACTGATTAAGAAAAATAAGATGCTGCACTGATCTTATGAGTCACTAAATGGCTAAGTATGTTGAGTTAATTGATTATCTAGGGCTCACATGTGAAAGCAACTGCACTGGGGCCGGCCCAGTGGCCGAGGGG